>NW_025765721.1:0-117216 GCF_003918875.1 Haliotis rubra | reverse complement strand
CGGTATTACCACGACAGCCAGACAGATCAACATCGTTGCTGGTCATCACGCATTGCGTTCCTTCTTCAATACCGGATAATGATGTTTGTCGACTGACCGCCAGGCATCGTCGCTATGACAATGATCATTAGCGTGCAGCGAAAGGTTTAAACCCCAGTTGAGCTGCCAGACAGCGACTGAATCTTGAATTACCGTCGGTAAATTTATCAAAGATTACACCTGAAGTAAATCGACAAAGAACGGCATGAATAAACGAAGTCAATATCCACCCAGCCATGAACGAGATTTTCAAGAACAAAACAAATTGAAATCGTACTACAGTTGTCGAAATCATATCGAAAGCATATATTCGTATTCGCCGCGACGTTAGCCAGGAAGAGTTCGGATCGTAACCAGGATCAAACAACATATCAGTATAAAGTTATGAATCCCGAATAAACATCTTCAAAGTCAATAACGAATGTCAGTATCAGTAGTCATCGTATTCAATCGCATGAATGGGTTGCGCCAAATCAAAAGAGTTGTTACGCAATACGATGAATGGCCATGTCCCTCCACTTCGTTTTGCGTATCATCATCAAGCGTGGAATGCCGTAAATGATTGCGTCAGTTTGGGGATACTCAGTACGGTATTGTCGTTCGAGTCCGGCCCCGCTCGAACATTGGCAGAAGTTTGCAAAACCACCACCAATAATAACAATCGAATAACTTCTCGATCAGCGCTTTAACGATAAACAAACAAATGATTACCGTATTCAGTCAGTGCATGAATGTTTAGCCAGTTACGATCATTATCAATGATCACCACAACTCTTCTTCTCTGAATGCACGTCGCTCGGCCACGATCGCACGAGTTCATTCTTTAACCCCGGTTATATAACGCCTTCGACGAATGCCGGCACATAACGGTGTTTATCAGACGACGAGGTGGTCGGTTATCGATGTAGCGATCAACATCAACACCGGTTGCGTAAAGAACTCAGGTTTACCAATAACGCATTCCGTTGTACCGCATCATCGATCATGCCGGTTCACCCTCATCCGTTGACAATTGATTTTCGCAGTACGGTTGTTCCATCATAAACGAATACCTTCAATATCGTCGTTTTGCTCAATCGTCAGAGTCAGTGAACGAACGCACATAAACTTCAAAAACTTAATATCAGGTTTCGATAGAAAACGGTTTCGACCCCGATGACGCAACGTTAAATACTTTAAGGTCAATCACTGTATCGAAGAGTACAAACAGATTGGCGTAGGAATCATCGACCGTGCCTTTCTTAACGCGATGTCGATTATCAAAAGGCGTTTTCGATGAACGTAATTCCTTATCAATAAAACGTCAGCAATATCATCGATAGACCAGTATCGCCGTTTTCATTCGAACAGTTCGATTGCATCGCGACGGAGTGGGTACCATCGATGCGTTCGAAATACGTTTGCGCACGACTGTCATTTCCGTCAGCTGTTCAGTTTGTTATCAATCTCTAACGCCATAGACTTCATCGCATTTTCGCGATAGTAACAAGTCTGAAGTTCAACAGATGTTGACATCACGAAATTCATTAATAGCAGTCGCTGTTTTGCGGGGAAAATTGTGGCAGTTCAGTTTGGTCCGATACGCTTTCCTTCCGACAACCGATTGCTCGAGTGAATCAGCGAAACTGGCTAAAGTTTAGCGTATATTGTCCATAAAATAAATACTTGCGTCGAAACGCACAGTTCACGAGGTTAAGTCGACGTTCGTCGAAAAGAACCATCCGCTCACCCCTGAAAGTGTTCACCGATCGTTTCGGGTCTCGATTCAAGGATAGTTTGTTTGACCCGAATGATGGTCGTTGTGATTTATGAACTGCGCTGACCGCCATAATCCTCCAGAAGATTGCTCGTAGATCACCCTTCAGTCCACTGAACATTGGCAATGAAGTCATCGCAGCCGGTGTTGATGTCAACCCAATTGCGTTCGATCGTCAGGAAGATCACGCCGCCGCTCATATTTCCGATAAACGATTGCCAACATGACAAGCGACGCCTGAACGTCGTTCAATGTACGACTTTACCGAGATATTCGATTGATCAGCATCAATGCCATATAATAATCAACAAAACGTTATTTTAATATCAACAAATCATCAGAATCGCGAACATCAGCAAAAAACATGCGTTACTCGATAATACATCTATGTTATTTATTTCCGTTTGACCATCGGTACATCAGATATAATATCGGCAGTTGAAGAAGGTGCGCCGGAATCATAGGGTTACCAGACTGGTTGGAATTAACGGTTTAATCAGAAGGAAAGCCCGTCATAATGTCAGCGTCATATTGAAATGATTCATCGCCTGTTTTCAATACGTAGCGTACGCAGTACGAAAGCAATAATAAATCAACGATCACCAGCCCTTTATTGAATTACCGTCAACGACGCCTGGCGAATGTTCATTTCCTTCCGCATAAAATATCAACGGCTTCGACATATTACGAGTTCTTCATCGGCGTATCAGCGAAAGATGCGTTTAGTACCAACGAAAGGTCATGGCGACTTCGTACGACATACAGAATATACGAGACAGCGTACTAACAGACAAAATTGGTCTTTATGCGAAGTGCGTATGCATACCAGCATCACTAAAGAAATCAGCATCGTTCAAAATATTATCCCAGCCGATAAGCACACCACAAACAAAGGCAATATTTTAAATTCTACGAGAATTACGGTCACTGAAAAATCGGTCAATACGACGTCACGAATTACGCCAGCGGACAGGGTCCAACGACCATCATGTCACAAGTCATCAACGGTGGTCGGCATTATATAGCGTTTACAGAGCCTATCAAACGGGTGATGTTTTCAGGATGTCAATGCCATCTTCAAGCGTTAATTATGATAGTGATACGGCGACGATCCATTCGTCCAAACATGCTTAATGGGGAGATCCTATTTTAGCAAGCAGCACGTTAAAGCCGCAAGAAATCATAGCAACCCTCCTTCCGCATGGTAAGGGCACTGCCGGAATACCGAAATGCCACAGGTCGAAGAACAATAATCAGTTAAGGTACCCGAACAATAAAGGGATCAATCTCAAATCATCACGGAATCACCACCGCCCTTCCAAAGACATACCAACGCGCGAGAAGAACGTTGACAGCGGGGAAATGGAAGCAACCTCGGATCTGTGAAAACAGCATTTTCTCCATCAGCCTGAGGACAACATTGATGAAAGCTGACGACGCAAACAGGATGGCGGGGATGTCGGTTCGATCCGCGACGATGCAAACGCCAAATGAACCGTGTTGGGTGGGATACATAAACCGGGATATCGCCGCAGCCTCGAAATTCGTGGAGAAGAGCTGGCCTCATCCGATAGTCTCAGCCTGGTATGTCAGCCATAGTAACGTGGTCGATCGATTATCTTTCTGCGCCAGTAATCAAGAATGGTACCGGTGCGGAAAGTGTCGAGACATTCTTCAATATCTCAATGGTTCATGACGCCAGACGGTTTCGCGGCGCGTTTCAATAGTCGTTTGGTTTCTGAACGATCGCAATGGCCGAATCTCTCCGCTTATCGCACAGTGTTAATTATCGTTTCCGCTACCTTTCAGCGACGAATTACCCAGTCTACGCGCATTTACGCTGAACGTACCAATAGTGCCTGACAACGCAGATTCAACTTTGGGCGCACGCTATGCTCAGCGCAGCTGCATGCATGCCGTATAATGATGCATGCAGTGTATGTACGTACGCATGGCGTAGCGCATGCATGCATGCATGCATGTATACATGTACATGCATGTATGCATGTATGCATGTGCATACACAGTATGTATATATGCGAGATCGATGAACAATACAACACAATAACAATGGGTCACACAACATGAATGTTAAAACATAGTCTCATGGCGGATTTGAGTGTGGATATCAATTGGCTAAAGAAGCGTTGACGCCAGGCACGAACAGCCAATTCAGACGACTTCATTCGAAATGAGTCACCGCCCGCAATCAAAGCACAGCTTTGGCGGCATACTGTACGTACATCAGTCAAAATTAATCAGTTCACGATTTACATTAACAGACTTCGACGTAATCATTCTGGATGGAAACAGGCACGTGACTTCGAATAACAAATTACCTATTGACGCTGTTGCATTGACACCACAATTACTACCTCAAAAGAAAGTAGCAGTTATCAACCACCTGGCACGGCCGCGCCGCCACGTCGGTGACATTTACTGTCGTAGTTGCGGTGGACTTCGGTCAATTGCGCAAGCCAGAAACAGATCATCAACCGTGCCATACCAGCACAAGCTACTGAACTGGTCACCAACACAAGATGTGTTCTGCCCTCCCGCTAAAAAACACCTCGCGCAAGCCTTTACAACCGAAGTCATCGTCACATTACGCAACACTCTGCACCATGCATAGCAAACAAACGCCAGCCGTCGTTTATTCAAAACAGCCTGAATTTCACGAGCATAATTCGCTTCAGATTTCAAAATTGTCACAAAGAGCACCGAGTCCCATAAGCGATTTGCTATAAACCTCCTATCTATTTTGTTAAAGATCTCGACGCCTCAGCCAGGTTACCTGGGCAACGATCAGATTCACCGATCAACACCAGCCTGCCGACATACGAAAACGTCAGAATAACGACTGGTTGGCCTTCGTTGTCAAATACGAAAATTACCCGCCGTCTTCCGAACATTGCCATTAACCATTTTAACAGCCGAAACGCATGAACAAAGCGTCTGGTCAGCGCTTTGTCCTGTCCACAATCTATAGCATGACTTCGATGGTCAAAAGATTATCACCAACCATCACGCTTATATTTACCATATTTATCGTAGCTGAGCGCGCAAACAACATTAAGATTGTCGCATGCGAATACAATAACTGGATATCAGCGTCGATTTCAAATGAGCGATTATAATGCAGGCGTACATTGCGACACGCGACTTTGTGAACTGAGGCGGCACATAACAGTACCGCCATTCATTCTGCCAAGCTTTAGCCAGGTTGTGATCACGCACATATTGCATCAATTTATCGAACCGACACCCCGCGATAGGCCGGGCTGGTTTGTATCGTATCGATCAACATTGTGTATGTTAACATTCACAAACCAATGAAAGTTAAGAATATGCGCTAAATCGATGCGTATGGCTCATAATGCCGTATCATTGCCGAACTAAATCCTCAATACCTGCAAATTGAAGTTGTGTCGCCGAGCCGATTGCTAATGGAAGTCACAACTCCACGATTCACCAGCAGCCAGCCACCGTGTCGGCTCGCCATATTTTCAAAACAACGAACAATATATGCGTTCGGTTGATCAACGCAGAACTTCACGAAAACATGATATTGTTCGCTTGATGCCGCCAATCATCATCGCAGTTCGCCGCAGAATATACGGTCATGAATCGACACGGGGATATGCTGAAAACCGTCAGTGAAAGAATCATCCTCCCGTTTCCACCATCAAAGGGTACATAAACCAGTTAGATCGCGATATTGTATTGAACCAGCCACGCACGAACCTTCCGGCATAGATCCACCAGGTGAGCCGATCGTCAGCATTCGTCAGCATCTATCTTACTCGACAGGAACATTGACCAGATCTTTGCATTCGTGTTAGCGTTTAACTGAATTTAAACGAAGTCAGACAATTTCAGCTTCGATTTTACGATTCCATCACACGACGTTCCAAAGTGTCAAAGATTAATCAACCACGGTTAGCGCGCATCGAATACGAAACACCACGAAGACGTTTTCGCACAAATCATCTTTCAAACAACCAATCACGCAGTTTCGCAACACCACGGAATATTCTCCGCTTCTTTCAATAGCATAACGAAAGGTCGAAGTACCGAATGCTTCGTTACCGAGAACATTGAGATCCGAAAACGTTCGATACCGTGACGAAATGAAAAGCCCGCAGCTTTCATCATATCAAACGAGATGGCCGATCGCCGTAGATCGATAAAGCGCTTGTTTCTTTGTATCGATAACTTTCAGATATGGTGAAAACAAATAGCATATTACTTTGTTAAAGCGATCAAACCACGTTTCCTCACCGACGGGTCGTCGACATTGTCGTCAGTCATGCCACGCTGGTTTCATTATGAACAACCGCAACCACGTAACGACAATCGTCATTGACGGCGCAACAACGCAGCGAAAGATGATTATGATCCATCAAAACTTTTCGTCCGAAGAAGATGTTGGAGTCAGTGATCAAAGGCACAGTAATTAGTACCAGATGGAAAGATTGATCGGTTCGTTGACGTAAAAGATCGTTCGTATCGCAGAAACTTGGTCATCGATTTGCCGTCGAAACTGGACGGTGGAAGAACATGCGATGCCCCATCAAGAGGTTTACGGATCGATATTGTTCTAAACATGCTTCTGATGGAAACATTGCCACCGATGGTTTACCGCTTCTATCGGATGACAGGTATTAAAGGTGAATGCGCAACCGGTGTCGACGAGTGAAATATCGCACCGTTGAAACGATGCCAAGAAGTGACGTCGGTTGGCCCGAACTTCAAATTGTGGCCGTGAAATACACCACCGGCGTAAAATATCTGCCCGCCAGTCAATAAAACGATGGCGTTCGTGAAGAGGCTCGGTTGCAAACGACCGACGTCATCATGCGTTAATCAAAACAAAACAGATATCGTAATAAGTTACGGAACACGTCAGAAATGTACCGGGCAAGACGACACGCAGCGATGAGATGAACAAACGGATGAGGGGAATAGGCGAACGCTAAGTTGCGTGATGACGCACCGTTGCCATCGCGAACAACGAAAAGATGAACCATCAATTATTTGCCCGCATCATCAGACTGCACCCGATACTGCGTTCCTTCCTTCCACCGTCCGGCCTGATCACGACGGTTGCCGATTTTCGACCGGAACACCAGTACGTCAGCCATGACAGTCGACACCATTAAGCGCGCAAGCAGAAAGGGTTAAACCGAAGACAGATCAAATATACTGAATTCAATTGGTAAGATTTTACAGAAGATAAAACCGATCGTTTCCAGCGGCCTGACATAAGAAGGTTAACGAGTCTGGTTTCATGAAACAGATTTGCGTCGCGTCAGCATAAAGTCCACCGATACGTTCAAAATCGAAAGTTCGACCGCACCAGTTCGATGACAGGCGTTTGCGAATCCCCAATCTTCGCAGTCACCGGAACGAATAGCATTATGTTTGCCGTAATATCGTCGTACCAAAGATATATGCACGATACGAATGATATATCGCCATTAATGCCCTTTCGTCCAATACGTTTTGCGTCAATTACCGCGTGGAATGCGTTAATGACCTGTTCCGGGTGGGTGAAAATCGGGAGTTTTGGGAGCGTTTAATTCGTTACGGCACACGTTCCCGCCCCGTCGAATTGGTAATAGTAGAAAGTTTAAAACTAAATAATTAATCATCAACAACAACAATGTCTTCAACGACAAACAAACAGTCATTACTGGTCAGTATTCAGTCAGTATACGTTATATTTACCATGATGAATTTATCAATGATCAATTACCGATTATCGAAGATGCATCGTCGGCTTCATATTATATGCAATACCCCGAAAGCCGCAGGAATGCCAACGCTTCTGAATATAACGCCGACGCTCACCGTATGTCGATAGCTACGTACGACCGACCGTTGTTGAAGTTTATAGCAAACAACCAGGGTTTACCAACGGCATCTTCAAAACGCAAAGTTAAAATACACCGAAATATTACGCCATCACCCCCGCCCCGCAGAACAAGGGCAAGATATACAATAATGGCAGCGAAGGGATCGGTGTTGGTGAACACGATGGCGACATGTTCTTCACTCTTTCAACACAGTTTTTCAGAAACATTTTCGTTCAATGGCTCCTGAAGGAGACGGTGATCGCTCAATCATCTATCAGTGCCAGGAAGATCATCTGTGAACATTAAGGGCAGTCACCATAATACATCTGCATTTTACCTTCGTTTTAACCGACTGCACATCAGGATATGGCTGATTGTATTGAGTGGCGAGAAAGCGATTGTTGATGCCACATGCATACCCGAGTTTGCGCACAACCACCAACAGCGAAAATGAACAGCCGCGCAAAAGCACGGCCGGCTTTCTCCACCCAGTTCAATCAGAAAAGGAGTCCGCCATACCGTCAGATGATCACGTACGCTGATTACCGGTCATCATCGGGTTATCATGAGTTACTTCGATTATTGGACTGTCGAGGGAGAAAACAAAGATCGGTTCTCAACATAATCTCTAACTACAGTCAACGATGTTTATACTGCTGTAAGGATAAGATCGTGACTCTGCTGGGACGATGATTGTTTATTTCTTCATTGCGGTCAGCGAAGATGAATGGGTATCGAACACGAAAGCGTCTTCATGGAGCGACTTTGCATATTTCGTGATTACAAGCAGATATAAATGTGTCGCCAGCAATTATCAAAATAGTTCATCTTCGCGAAAGCGTATGCATGTGTATGTTAATAGTCATCATAAGAAATTGCGCATTGTCGTGAACTCGTGCCGCGCATGACAATGTCAAAGGTACTATTATCGGAGGACGATGAGCATCATACCAGTGTCGTAACACTGAAAAGTCAATAAACGATCACAAAGTCATCGTCGGTATGTCCATCATCGCATTGGTATCACAGACGACGATGAGCCTGGTCAGTAAGCGAAAGTTGTGGGATTACATCTCTCCTCGAAAGTTGCGTTGCGTCAGCGACGCCATTCGGCGATGAAATATTTGCAATGCTCGATTCATTCCCCGAAACATGGCTTCATCGGCAGATAGAGGCAGCAGCAGAAACGCCACTTCGTCGGCGGTAAGCAGCCGTTCCCGTTGATTGATTAATCGCCGTGAAAGAAAAGCGTAATTGCCACGGTCGACGAATTCGATCTCGTAACAGTTGTTTCGAACAATAAATTTTACGCTTCCATCAACCAACAGTTGAACTATCATATCGCGCGATCTTCTAAGACACAGTTCGTGCGACAGCGCCTGCAGCACGCCGACGTCCATCATTGAAATACAGTTACCCGGGATCATCTAAAACAACATTCGCCTGAGATGATTTCGTTCGCCGAGAGCTTTTACTGACGTTGCGCCGAACCGATCCTGATGAGCGGAAACGCCAGAAGCCGAGATCATTCAATGTAACATGACAGCCAAAAGACGTATCTACAAAGCTTCGGAGCCGCGTTAATTTGTAACGACGCGTAAGCCGGGCCGACCTTCAGCGACGGTATCAGGCGGCGATGTACAGTACATACGTACAAATGCAGCGTATGCATGTACGTATGCATGTGGCTACGCACGCATTACGCATGTATGTACGCATGTACGGCTGCTGTTTGCAGTACGCACGCATTTGGTTACGTGTTGTACGTACGCACGCGTCGCGCATGCGTACATATACATATATATGTGTAGCCAGGTGAGACCACGGAATATCAATACACAATACCGTCGTCGTCGTCGTATCAACACAAATACGCCAGCATCAAGAATGAAAAGCAGAATGCCGCTGAATTCTGGCGATTTAGAGCGTGATATAATAACCGGCCGTAGACGGCAAAATCTTTTCAGGCACGAAGCTGCAATTGTTTTCGGTCAAAATGACTTGCCGAATATTTCACCTGCAACAGCATTGAAGTTAAGGCATGGCACATGCCCGTACGTACACTCGACAGCCAAAGGTCGCGATGTGCTCAATCAGTTCACGATGCCCGACGCAACACCGGCTCTGAATACAACGCACTTCGAATAATAACCGACGCCGTTGCATTTATCACCTGAACGGAAATACCATGCACCTCATCATCAATATCAGGAATCAATACTGGAAGCGACATACCGCCGTCACGTGGCGAATCATTTACACAGATTGCTGTCAATGAAATGTTATCAACTCGATCGTTGCCGGTTGACGAGCGTGATTGCACGAATGTTGCGGTATGTAAGGCACACAAAATTAATGGCTTTCAAAGCAGAAATACATCATCGTCAAAATATCAATGTCTGTTTTTATCAGCTGGCTAAAGCTTTGAATAGCATTCGTGAGACGCTGACAAATACCAGAGAAAGTTCACGATAACGTGATAAGCAGGAGCCGTGGCCAATATATCAGTGCCAGGTAATAACAACAGAAAGCATTAAACAAACAATGACATCAGATGACAATGACAACATAAGCTTTACAACATGTGCATGGCGCCGGTAGTCAAAGCGGACAGCAGCTATGTTCCACCTTTAAAAATACTGTTAACCAGCAGTCCTCAGCCCAGCCAGCGCCATAAGAGCCTGTCGCCGACATGGAAATACGTTCCAGCCACCGCGCCTCACACATTAAAACACGACGAACAATAAGCAGTGTGTTCGGTCAACGCGACAAGCCAGCACGCAAGCTGGCCCGACGATCGCATGGCCGGTTCGCGCCACGGGAACGTGAAGCCGTAAAACTGCAGCATCAGTATTTATATTGTCGCCGATCGGTGACACGGCATATAGAACAACGAAGTCAATTATCGCGTCAAGGGGATGGCTCCTTCCTTAAGTCAAATAAAGTTGGCAGCATATCAAAATCTTCAGTACACCGTGCCATAAAACACTTGAAGCTCGGTGGATCAAATGAAATTGAATCAAAGCCAGTATGCTCATACCATCTTTCTCCGTCATAGACTCACTATAGGCGATACCGAATAAGTACTAGTCAGACGCATCTTATTTAATATCGAATTCACATTTCGAAGATTGACTGGTGATCGATTTCAGATTTAAAGCCGTTATTTCGTCAACGTTTGTTCAATTCGATCATCAGTCATCGTTCCGACGACAGACGTTCGTCAAACGAATCGCCGAATCGAATGACTTCGATCGATGTTAAGCAATTAACGCATTGTTCCGCAGTCAGATTCTGCAACCACGTATTAATCGATGAAACACGTTCGAATATCAATATTTACCAATTCATTTTCTAACACAGCTTCGATCCCAACATCATCGACCACGGATTGAATACTCGCTTTACCCGATTAGCCAACCGAATCCAAGCCGAGGTTCAACATAGCATCATTGATCCAAAGACGAACGTTAGAAAACGTTCACAAGATCAGACGAAATGGAACGGTTTTAGAACCTCACCGTCACAAAGTCCGGCAGTTTCATCATTATCACCAGATAAAGCTTCGTTTTTTAATGATAACCGATATCGCGAAGAATTTCCGGTCCGTCACCGACGACGTTCCATCGACGAGTCCGGTGATCGTCACATTGGTTGCCGGAATCAACATCCACGTAACGACAATCGTAATAACACGTTATCGCGAATCGCTGAATATCACGCAGTCAGTGATATTATGACTGACCGTACGTTGGAGAACATCTTCGTTATCAAAGATCGTTATATGAAGAAATCCAGATGGAGATTGATCATATCGCAAGAACGTCGTCGATGATCGTAGTTCGACAGAAGGTCGCGAAGAGCAACGATGGATACCGTTCATATAACCATTACGTGCGAAGACACCGAATACTGGTTTATCGAGAACAGGCAGTCAAACGCGACGAATAACGTCTGAAACCGCCGGATACACGATCAGCCGCCGTCGTTCGGTTGCATCGTCGTCACCGGTATAAAGAAACATGATGTTCGCGAAAAGTCGTCAACGAGAGTTCGTAAAGTTCACGGCAAAGAAATGTCGGTTTGTTCAACGTCAAAACAACGCACAGATGACGACGCGAACCAGACGATGGAGAGAATCAAAACGATGCCCGCGACGCATTTATTTATGTTCGTAATATTGCGGCGGATCCAGAAGAGACTCAATAACGACGTCGACAGACCGTCAGCGGAACACGCTGCAGTTCTTTCCGTCTGCACAAACTGCTTCCTGATTAATAGATTTACGTCGATTCGGGTTTGCGTCAATCAGCGCCATCGCGACAGCCGATACCATTAGCGCGCAAGTTAGCCGAAAGGTTTGAATCGACAGACAGCCGGTCGGCCTGGAATACCAATGGCAAGTATCGTTTTAACGAACGATTAGCAGAACATAGGCAATACGTCGATAACGACGGTTGACGATATGAAGATCAACGAGTCAATATTCATCTGTTTTCATGAAACAGATTTTCTGTAAGCTTTAGGAGTTATCAAAATATTTTCCTCATTGATTCATAAGAAATTCGTTAAGTCGAATGGCACGAATTAGCGCGATTAAAACGTGCCAGTATTCCGCCGCACGGTTTGCAAACAAACGGTTCGACCAGACAATTAAAGATCGTCACCATTATCGGGTTAAAGCGTTTATGAATTTAATAAACACTCAACGAACGTCAGCATACGATCGCCACAAACGCATGACGTAATAAAATTCGACGATATGCACATTAGCCGAACGACACAGTCGCCGTTACCATTGTCCTCCAGCCGACATCGTTAAGTGTGTGAATGTAACTTTCAGTATCGGGAAGTTTAATGGTATCTTCGCGTACGTTCGAAGTTCGCAGTTCGCCCTGGTTACAGCGTAAATTGGTTTCACCATCAACGAACAAAATGATCAAGTTAACGATGAATATGATGACCAGTCAGCGTATATTTGGTTGGCGACACATGAATAAATACGATCAATACAATAAACTTCTTCGATGAATTAATGATGGCTCCATTTGTCATTTCGTCATCCCCGGTTAGTATACCGTTCTCGAATGCCGGTTATTGCCAACGAGGGCAGGTTTAAAATTAACGAAGATGAATAACGCTCGAAACACCGCGACGATCAAGGTGTCATTATTGACGCATGATCGTTCAGCCATATTCGGTTTCAGTACGTTTAATACCAATAACGCATATCCTCCAAAACGCAAGTTGTTAAAGCACACCACGACTGTTCACCCCATTCAAATTGTGTCTCCACTGATTACCGCTGAAGTCGACAGCACAACAACAATCATCGTTCAAATCACCGTTCATCAGGTCCGCCATTTTGATAAAGGCAGGACGATACGATCCTCCACCTTATCAGCATGTCCGATATATGTCGAGTTTTTACGCTTTCATGCATGGTTTTTCCGCCGATCACGTAGCAAACGACTGTTTAAAGATCGAAAGTTACCGCTCCGAAATTAATATAGACATTGCAGATAAGAACATCAGAGCGTTCAGCTCTATTTGATAACAATTACGGTACGTCGCGACGTAACGCGGTGTTAGTTGGTTCACGATGCAGATCAGTTCTTCCTCAACAACAGCAGTTCTTTCAGAAGTTATTGCCCAGCGATATGGCGGACAAAGCTCGCCCGATGTAAATAATATCGTAGCTATATATTAGAGAGTCGAGGCGTCGATCCTTTACGCATGAGACGAGATTTTTCCATAGTAGACGAGTTTCGCTTCGTGTCAGTATTTATCACCGGTTATTGTTGATGTCATGTTCCTTAGTTACAGTGTCATCCGCAGATGATTGGTTGTGTCCTCATAAAGACGCAAATCATCGTCAAAAACGCCATAGAACATTAGTTGGCGATGCTTTCTCCGTCAACGATGACAATTTCGAATGACGAAGGGTCGCGACAACTCGGTTTAAAAGACGGAAATGCTATTTTCAGAAACTGACGACCGTATTGATGACCTTAAACAGCAAGAAACAGCGTCGCCGCTCGGATGAGGCAGTGCCAGGTGAAAATAATATCAATCGTAATCCTGAAAGCCTAAAAATTGGTAAAGCTTGGCTTTCGCAGGTTGTTGTTCTGAGTCATTATAAACAATATTTCATTACACGGCACGACAGCTCTTGAAGTTACCTTACCGCTTCACCAAAAACGCCCTCTTATCAGAGTTTCGAGAAGTCGAAACAGTTTCCTCGACAAACGCAAGCCGTTTCAAATACACCGGGTTCGTCGTTGTGTTTCAGACGAACGTAATTCTGTCAACATATCGATACCGCATCGCCTCGCTCTCGACGGGATCATCGTTATCGGTCACCTTCGGTGATGAGTGCTATTGATGTACGAACACGTCGGTGCGTCGATCACCACCGTTCGTCTACCGTAGTATCGGTGTTGGCCGTTATCGATCTTCTTTAAATGCCATGTATGTATTCATGGTTTTCAGAGGATATGTTCATCATCAGACGTTGTTACCATATCAGCGGTTTACGCACATTAGCAAAGTAGCATAGCTTCGAGGTCGCACGATGCAACCAGTGTCATAATGTCACACGCAGCGATGATAGCCTCGACGCTGTTTATCTGCAGCAACGAATGACGTCACTGGGATGCAGACGCAAACGAAAAGATACGTCAATACCGACACGCAGACGTTCACGACGATAAGTTTTCGCAGACGTCACTTGATCTGCCAAACTACGCAGCGTTCGCTTCGATGAATACCGAAAGAGAATAAACACGACGACGCCACATTCCACCACGTACCACGCGTCATTGAACGTCGGTTGGAACAGGCGAACGGTCATTCAGTACGTATGCGCGGCGCGCGTGTGGTATGAGGCGTGACACTAACATCACATCAAACAAAAATGGAGCATCATAGCATCCGTTCGTCGTTAAATTACCGTTTTCGGTGACGCAAAGCACATGCGGCGCACGATGACGGTTTTGAAGGGAAAGGTGCGCAAAGCCTTCGCCAATAGCGACCGCAAAGAACACCCAGACACATCTTTACCATTGATCGACTGCTCAGCTCGCTAACGAAGAAGATTTGCGGAAGACGGTAGCGTAGCAAATAGTGGAGCCGGTTAAAGCCACCGGTCAGCTCAAAGCGGAATCTGTTTTGAACGAGGTTCGTAAATGTCGCCGTCGTAAAGCTTCAATATTAGCAAAATAGCCGCATAACACTAAAAATAACATATTCCAGTTTATATGCGTTCTTAATGAATAAGGAGTTCTACCAAATGTCGTTCCGTTGTTGTCGAGTTTTATCGAAAGTTCGCTGGTAGCACAGTCCCCCGTTGCTTGGAAAAATCGTTCTACGATATGCCTGTTTTGAGGATACCGTCAACACTTTTATATAGCGATAGCAGAGAACAGTGTTAACGTCAAATTTTACCGTAAATGGTGCACAACCGTTATTTAATGGTCAGTAAACAAAGCATCGATACGTTCACCTATCGCGCCTTTCGCCAGATGATGATACCTTTCTTGAGCTGAAGAAAGCCATTATCTTCCTCATCTCTTCTCGCTCGTCATATGATTCGTGAATGCGGCAGTATCGCGGCAGGAGTTATACAAATTACCGGGTTACAACACAGTGCATACCACAGTGGTTGAAGTTAACGCCAGCATTATGCTACCGCAATAAAGTACCACTTAGTGCGCACTGCCTGGCCAAAGGATTAGGAGGTCAAAAGGCGAAAGAGCAAAGAGTAAGATCAAGAAGCCGTCAGCATTATGCCTGATGCGAGCTGAGCCCAGGGCGAAATCGAAGAGTAAAAGCACTACAGAGAAAGAATAGCCAGCGGGCGTTTGAACGACCGGGCTGCGTCGATAGCCAGAGTACACTGAGAGACGCTGCGGCGAAGTCGTCGTTTAAAGTGCCAGACAGCAAACGTTACCGTAAATGCCAGTCCCGCATTGTCACAAGCAGACAGCGTTCTCCGATATGACGCAGACGCGATCGGAAGCGTACCGTGACGTTTTTACAGCGTAATGACACGGAGAATATCGAAAGACCAATAATCATCCAGAACAGGTGGGCACCGAATATCGCATCTGACGATATCGCCCTCACCCCCAAAGATGAATAACAGAACATCAGACCGTCTTCGAGCGTCCACGATTCGGTATCGAATCGCCGCGATACGATCGAAGCCAGCTGAAAACCAACGACGAATGCAAAGAAAACCGCGTACGACGTATCACTTTGTCATCAACGACTTTGACCGACCGAAAGAAAGACGTTGATGACATATTAACGATGAACGAATCATTCATCACTATCCACCGGTACGATCACGTTCGATAACGATCATCCGAAGATATGAATACGCTTCAAGAAAACCGCAACGAAAACACGATATGGCGAAGAACGCAAAATAACGATCAAATAAACGTTCAACATAAACAGCCATATACGGGTATTGCGTCTCGAAATGGGGACCGCTTTGAATGAAAGCAGCCGAGCGGCGCCAATCGGCGCAAAGCCAGCCATTTAACACCGGTATTATCAATCGCAGTACAGCTGGTAATCAGCATATTTAACCAGCCGCGTGGCGTTTCAACACGGTTACGCGAAAGAATAGGCGTGACCAGCGGTTAATTCGTCCGCCATTGATTCAGCAAGTCAACCGGTCCCATCTTTTATCATCAAACGTGGTATCTAGCCGCGTAAAGCGTTAAGTCATCGCCATCCACCAGGGTTGGTAAAATGGTTTGCTTCGATAGTGGAAAATGAGAACATTCGCTCATCAATCTGGTTTTCCCTCGTTCGTAACTACGGTTTGAAGTCTTCGAGTACATTTCGGATGCCATTCGATGGAGCCGCATTACTTTTACCGAATGCAGTGACAATGACGACAGGTTACCCAATCCTTTTCGAATATCGTAAAACGTGAAATCGTTGAGCCGCGCAAGCATAATGTATGAGTACGTACCATTCGGTTCTTTTCCGTCGCGGTAACAAACAGAAGTATTATTCCGGTTATTCCGACCATAAAATTCATATTATCAGTCATCGAATCTTTACCAGCATCCGCCATTATAATGCCGGTATTTTAGTGTTCATTGTTCGTCCGGATTAGCGCCTGCGGTTTGGTTCGAAGAGGATACGCACCCGTCCGAAGGGTGAAATTCGGTGTTGTTTATCGTCTTTATCAACGCGCAGTGTTCATTGTTCGGTCATCACCGTTACGTCCAGTCAATCGTATATCCCCGTTAATCGTCGACGTTTGAGCCCTCGAAAATAACTCACGGCTCACCATCGCCCCACGACCGCCCTTCGTTCAATCTTCCGAAAATAACCACGCAATATCGTTATCATCACTTCAATATGGATGACGTTAGCGTTCATTCCCCAAAACGTTCAAGAACACCGAAAATAACCCCCAGTTCGTTTGTCGTCCCCCTGTTATAACAGTCAGCGTTAATAATACTTTTTCTCGACATAGACCCGTCGTCCGAAAATATCAGGGCGTCAATGCTTCACCCAAAGTCCTTAAATAAAGTCGAAAACCACCAGTTTTCTCAATATTTAGGTGCTCGTTATCCACGCCCATAATATCATTTTCGATGTTCGATGGTGTTAACGCGATAATCCTTTCGGTCTGAGGGTCGGTCGTCAATCATCGGTTTAAGTTTTAAAGGGCGATTAACAGTTCGAATAACCTTTAAGGAGAGGTGTCCCAACATTCGCATTACGTTGTCCAACATATCGCCCAGCGCCCAATCATCAACACGCATCTTTAATAAAGTCTTTACGCGCCGTAAAATCATCGGGAAGCGAACAATCTTATAGCAGTAAACACGCTTCAGTGGCGTCATAGTCGAAAATCACCGTATCGCATTTTATAAAGGGTCGGTGATAATTTTGTGTTCGGTTCGCCTTTCGATATGTTGAAACATATTGAAACAGCCCGCATGGTAAACATTTTTGCAAAATATACTTCGAAACAGCTATCACAGCTTTATAAGGGGTGCTCATATTTCGAACAGCGTTAGCGGTTATACATTCGTCGTCAGGCAGTAATTCGTGAATCAGTTTATGTTGCCGACTTTGGGAGATTTTGTCATAGCTTCGAACTTATCCACGCTTGTATCACCGTGTTCAGCCCCGAGTTGGTTCCGTCAGACAAGATAAATCACGAAGGAACGAACGTTTCGAAACGCGTTTGGGCTGTTAAAGCGATGCGTATTGAACACCACGCATCGCATGTATTCATGATATCATGACCAGAGATCCTGATCGGCGACGACAGTTGGCACTTTGTATTAACTTCCGTCATAGCTTCAACGAACGTTACGCCGGTCGGCGATGATCGCCAGTTCCTTTGCCGAGCCCGTTGATTGAGACAGGAAGCTGCCACACCGTAGTCGATATTGTTTCAGCCATTGGCCTTTGTTTTGTTCATTGGTTTTGTCAGCCGTTTTGTTTTGTTTTGCGTTTTGTAGCCTGCGTTTGGGTTTCGCGTTCAAGTCCCAACATCTGGTTGCCGGTTTAATGCAACGTTATTGGCCGAAGATATTCGTCAAACAATGAAGCCACGCCACCCATCGTCTTCAATAACCACACAACAGTTTCGGTCATCGACAATACGACCAACAACAAACAGAATGACCGCACTTTACCAGAGTCATATCGGTTTTCGCAGAGTTCGTACCGAATTGCGGGAAAATATCGACGATTGTTCGCTTTTTGCCAATCAGATGCCAAAGACCATGTTCTCTCTGCTCATTTAACATGATGTAACAGTAATCGACAGTCGACATTTATTTAACCATTGCTCGCCGCCATTTCAGTCTCGTCGTTCGTGAAAGCCGACATTGGGCTTCGATCATGCGCGACTCCGAAACAGCCAACAACAAGAGTGAATACCGAGACGATCACGAAAAGAGAGTCGACCGGCGTGGCCTCAACAAACACAACTGGTAAACATTGTTCGCTCGGTACCGGATCAGCTCGTTTCATGGTCAAAGATGACGTCACTTTATTTTACGCACTTTGGCACGAACAGCATTGCGTTACGTTTAGTATACCGTTTGTTAATTAAAAACACCGCAAAAGCCCATATCGCCGATGATCATCATGCTGTTGATCCGGATTTGGTCATTGCCGTTCGCATTTCCGCCCCTTTCGATGAGAGTCGGATGCATGATGAAGCTGGCTCTATCATCGCCGCCGCCTCCGGAAACTTCCTGGCGTTCACCGAGATTCGCCACGTCATCATCAGCGTCTTCTTTGAAAATAGCGTCAACGTCCGAACCTCGCGACTCTGGTGCCGTCGCCATAAACTTCAGCAATGGCGTCACCATTCGGCACTTTTTCGATCAAACATCAAATGAAACACAAAATTATATGAAGTGATGAACCGGTTTACGCACCAGTCGTGTTACCGACGAGTGAGTTTGGTTTTCACGTCGCTTTCAGCAATAGCCCCAGCAATATCATGGCGCCAGCATCGGTCGAAAGTTTCATTAAAGCTCACGAGCATTCGAACCTGTCGGGCTATAATTAAGCCGCTCACGTCACGAAAAGCCGAAGGCGTCAGCAGTTGAAGAGCATAAAGCTGAAATGCTGTATAACGCTTTAATACGGTATTGTGTTTAAGTTTACCCCTGTGTTAACAAACACCTCGAATATTGAACAATAGTAGCCTTGCGCCATAAAGGTAGGTCTACCACGCCAGGGGAGCAGCGCATCGCCGCCATAATATTCAGCATTATCACGGCGGAGGACACCAGAACATCTGGCGTAAATCATCTTTATTTGAAGTCAACGCCATAATCACTTAGTGTTTGGCTCATTACCAGCAAAGCGATATGATGACACTACAGTTTCGAGAGTCATCTACCGCAAAGATTTGCATGCAGGTAAAGCGATCCTCGATAAGAGCGGCTCGAAGCTGTTCAGCTCAAACGAAGATACCGAGAATAACCCAAATCACAAGATTACGAAGGTCAACAATCTCTGCTTCATGCAACAAGAGATTCGTCCGAGTTTAATCACGTAAAAGCAGTCGCGCTTCGTCTCAGCTAAGATTAATGAAAGCGTACCAGCTCGGTAGTTCAGTGGTCGAGCTGCCGTGAGCCAGCATCAATACGCGCCTTGCGCAGCACATTCCTCATCGGTATCAGCGTACATCGCTTTCCGGGATTTTACATTAGTACTTAACGCGAATGGTTTGAAACACTTTGCGCTATCAAAAGTCATTTCAAGACAGCATGTGATGAAAGAAATCACCTCAACACATACCTGGACGCCACAATATGGCAGTATCAATGGAAAAGATCACCAGCCTGGCGGGGAATGAATCCCGCGAATACCAAGCGCTGTCGCCTCTGCTTATGTAAGTATTGACTAAACATTAATTCAAGAACACCCGCCAGAAATAGCCTGGGAAGCCGCTCGCTTCCGTTGTGACCGTTTAGCCATTAATGTATAGTTTGCCGGGCATTATTGCTTCCTTCAAAGTTGGTGCAGACGCCAGTGCTGGTAGCAGCCAGCGTAATGAAAAGCCAGATGTCGTCGTTACCGGACAACGCCAAATATGGAGATCGTTGTTGTAAGCGATGTTGAGCAGCCTGAAGGGCCAGGGCGTCGCCGAAGATTTCATCAAAAGCGTTAACACGATTTGTTGAATTGAACTGAAGTATCACGCATTGGCATACCGTAAAATGCAGTTATAGCTTTTCATATATTGCGCAAACACAGCGCGAAAATTTCATACCGCAATTGCCCATTCAGTTCAGCCAATGCCGCCCCGAGTTGCATTGCTATCATCGTTGAAGACAGAAATTACGTAGCTCCAAAATGATGACGATAGTAAAGACAGCACCGAGCTACCACCGTCACTGCCGCCAGCGGAGCGCTGCATAAAATGCAGCCGCAGCCGTTATATTTCGCATCGACTTTACGAAATGAGCGATCGGTTAATAATGGCAGTTGAGCTGCGCCAGGCGAAAGGCGACCGATTTTCGCGTCAAAAGCAGCAAAGCACCACGACGCAGCTCAAAACAGCCAGGCCAGCTTCACTACCATTCAGCTCACGAATAAACACCGTAGTAGCCAATCATTCTTATAAAGATGCAGTACGCCTCTGACGGTATTATATCATCGTTCGTCTCGAACACGACCGTGAACTGGTTAATCGCGTTTTAACCTTACGTTTGTCGTAAGATTCGATCGGCGGTCGTGGTTGCCGGTTGTTGACACGTCATCGTTGATTTACAGATCGCCGTTGATCACTGATATACAGTTCAATCGTCGAATATTTATATTTATCGCAAAACCAACCACCACCTTCGTAACATTGAAGTTGTTCAGTATCTATGATTGCACAGCAAAGATATAATAATAATCAGCTTGATTTTGTCATTGCCAGTCGGTCAGCACCAACGGAAGTAGCGTCCGCCACGCCGAAGACCGGTTTCTCCTTCACGGTCAATAACAAAACTTTACTTCAGATCATCCGAGATATTGTTGGAATAAAAGTGCCATATGTAAAATCATATCATTCAATTTCGAAGCATAATACCGAGATCGGGGATGAAATTGTATTTTGCCGGCGCTTTTCTGTTCCTTTATTCTGGCGATACGATTGATTTTGTCATTTGCCAGTTCATTTCGTACGCAATTGAAACTTTGTTGCGCGATACGGTGAATTTATCATTACGATCAATACGGTCTTTTAGATTGCCGTAATCATATTAATAATGCGCCTGGGTGCGTGACGAAACACCGATTAATATGAAAACAATGATTCTGCAATTGCTAACAAATGAATAAAAATCGATATCGCAAATATTAAAATCTAAACAACAAATTAGCTTAATACCGGGTATTATCTAATCCATCAATATCCACATTCATCTAATTCGACAAAGAATTCCCGTTTGACGTCATAAAGTTCATCATCGTTGCCATAACCGAAGTCCGCCTTTACCCAATATTTTACTATGCTTTATAAACGTCCAGACATTGGCGTCACGTTACAACTCAATTACAGGCATAAGATCGCACATTTTATTGGCCTTGCATACAAATATAATACACCAATCAGACAGGAACAAAATAGTAATACGATTTCCGTTCAACATTAAATACCGGCTCTTTGTCGCTTCGGTCGATACGGAACAGTTGCGGTATCAAAATACTTCATCTTCTTTCGCTTCATTACTTCGGTAGGCGTCAAGAATTTGGATATCAGGTATCACGGTAAAAATAATAATCGAAGTTCATCGGAAATAGTCTCTGACAACAAGACATGTCGTTCAATAGCACCAGCTGATGTCAATAAGAATTACAATGAAAAGGGAGATTTCATGTTCAACGACTTCTTAGTTTTGATTGACGTGTATGTTTTATCAAAGAGTGCATCGCATTGATGCGATTTATACCGATTGGATAAACGCAGGTTACCATATAACATACAACAGTTCGTAGTTTGTTCTTTGTGGCCGATATTTTTGCGACAACGTTTCAACGGTCATTGAACAGATTAGCAGCTCAACACAATATTTCATCTTCGAGGTTATGACATAAACGATAACGCATGGTATCAGCGCCCCGATCCATCACCGTCTTCTGCGAACGACGCCATGCTCGCATCAACATACCATGCGACAACATCGTCATATTGTAGCTGTGGGTAACGCAATTACGCAGCATTTAGTTTTCTGTTCATATTGCAGCATTAACGAAAATATGGTGAAACACCAAAAGCCAGAAAGCGTACCACGATTGGTATCGTCGATTGAAACAAAATTCCGCATTCAGTTTATGCGTATCAATCGGCAGCTTTATTTAATAGACGTTATTGGCAGCGCCCGTGCACACCACGCCTTTTTTGAGACTCTGTAAGGCGGTATTATTTGCCAAATGGTGGTATAGGCGGTAGACGTCAGCGAAGGGATCAATACGATCGCTTCATAAATATGCGCAGGGCAGAGTCAGCGGTCGTTTTCGCTGAAGAGGCGGTGATATACGCATGACCGTTATACCGCCGGATATAGCAGTAGCGGTAGATATACCGCGGACCATAAAGGTGGTATCGCCTTTTAGCGGACTCAATTCACCAGATGAGTTTAAGTTGTTTTGAAGGCCGTAAAACAGACGAGATCACGATTGAGTGCCATGCTGTGAACGGTGAATGATTATCAACGGCAAAATTGCTCCTGTTGAAAACATTTGGTTAACATACAATAATAATAATAGTAACAATGATGAGGTGAACAACGCAGTTGTTTAGGATAGTTCTCCAGGTCATTACTTATAGTAACATACGGCATATACTCAAACAAAGTCATATTACAAACGAAATATGGTTGATGATATCCGATGCATATGATGTACAAAACAGCTGAAATGCGTTAGCGTAATTGGCAATACTTCAGTTGTATTTCAATCTTCAGATGAAAGAACAGTTTTCTAATCTACGAAATCAGTAACGGCCAGATATTAATACGTATTGAATAGCCATGGTTTTTCCAGTTTGGCAATACAAACAAATGAACAGAGGCCGTTCATGGGGAGATTTCATTAACGACTAACAGATATACCACATCAAAGATTTAATCTTGTCTCGGATACTATAGCTTCAATCATTTTGAGAAAGGTAATATTTTAAACGTCAAATTGCTTAAACCTACGTATATCGCTCAAATTGGAACATGATCAAAACAACAGTCATTCATTTTGTTAACCTCAAAAACACAAAACACATTTAATACCTTCGCTCCATGGCGTAGATAGATACATATGCTGAGCATTTAGATTTCTTAGTAAAGTACAATGGCTTAGTTGAATTTATTCACACACTTTCGTTTCCAGCATTCTGGTCGCCAGCAAGCTTACGTGTTACATAGATGGTTTTACGTAGCCAGATTATACAATACGAATAATGTCATGATATGACCTTTTACCTGACATGATATAAAGTTATGTCAACCTGAAACTGAATGTTGATACTTCGATTGTATTACCATAACGTGACATATGATGGATAAACTTTTCGCCGAGGGCATCATTGGGGAAGATATACTGGTGGAGTTTCATTGAGAAATGAACGAATATCGACGCGGGTAAATTGCATTGAGGCTTCTAGGTGATAGTTCCAGAATTGATAATTAAAGTAATCGACGCGAAACGGTATTGACTTGATGATTTGACGAATGGTCATGGTTGGACAAGCTTCTCGAACATTGTCGTATAAAAGAAGCCATATCACCGCAACCGTTCACTATAAGCTCGCGTCAATGACCTCGCCGCAGTGACAATGTCGTACCGCTAAAACATTTTACAAATGTTGTAGCTGCCAGGCGATTGTTTTAAGCTCATATCTACCTCAAAATTTGAGTTCAGGAGTCCAAAATTCATCAAATCTCAATTCTTGGTATAGTTTTTCTTTTGCCTCGAAGGATTTTGGCAAAGATTTCATCGTAAAAGTTTTATTTGCATTTTGGTCGGTCTATGGGTAATTTACACAGTTTTGCTCCTTGTGTGTGTGTTCGTTCATTTCAGTGAGGAAATCATCGAACATGTTCCCATGTAAATCTGGAAGTTGGCTATTCAGCTGAAAAGGAGACGCATCAGTATTTTACATATGTATACGTTATGAATTGTTACCATAATCAGAAGAGCATCTGCATTTGTTAAAAATTTGGCACCCCATTGCCACTGAACTAGGTTCACAGGCACACATCGAATGTCATAGGTAAAGGTCATATCGCTGACCCCATTTATTTCGTATTGGCAATGAATTAGCCTCTGAGAACACATACAAGTTTCATCCAGATTAGGCACGTAAAGAAACTGTTTGAAAGGGCGATTAGGGTGCCAGACTCTATAAGTGGAGTTCGAATCTTTGATGCAGTCTAAACTCAAAAAGTACCAACATTTGGTACTCACTAAGAAAGTGTAATCCCAAATATAACATATGTTATATCTCGCCATGGGCGAGAACATTTACCCCAGTAACTCCAAAATACAAGTTTTTAATGTTTTTGAGGTTGTAAATGAATGAAAGTATACTTTTAGAATCATGACACAAGAAGATTTAACTAAGCTCTTTTGACTCATCCTCTGTTAATTTAGAGTTATTATAAAAAACTTCGACCATGGAGGACAAAAACAATTCTGGCTCCAGTTGCGGAATATTTACCTTTCCCTCAAAATACATGTTGTTGTTTGTATTGTGCTTTGGAGGTTAAGAGAAGTATGTTTATAAAGCATCACATCAAAAAGATTAAATCATTTGGTCTTAATTCGTCTAATCTAGAATCGTTAATGAAAAATCTCCCCATGGGCGAAAATATGTTCATTTGCTGTGTTTTCTTTATAATGCAAATAAATGATTAAAAACACACGAGCACTCATATCAATAATAATTTAATTGAATTGAACTTCACTCTCGACTGTGATATAGTATTAATATCTAACCCATTCTGGTTCGAGTAAATGGAATTAGAAAAACTGTTCTTTCATCTAAACT
Organism: Haliotis rubra; assembly: GCF_003918875.1. NCBI lineage: Eukaryota > Metazoa > Mollusca > Gastropoda > Lepetellida > Haliotidae > Haliotis > Haliotis rubra. The sequence continues at coordinate 92,024 of NW_025765721.1, read as the reverse complement.
TATTTCTTGGATAGGTTAAAATACACCTAGGTGTGCCAATTGCACCACAACACGCATTTCAACATTTTTAGCGTTACATCATATGCATCGGATATCGTCTTCTTTATATTTCAAAGTTTGCATTATGACTGCTTAATTTTTAAAAAATATACCGTGTGATCCTACATAAACAACAATGACCTGAAGTGAACTGGCCTAAACAAGCGTTTAATTACCTCATACGCATGACATGTTCTATTGAATTACTAATGTGTAGTATATGTGTAATGCCATAATATAAGACAATTTGCCGTTGTCATGACCCCTATTCTACGTGCTCAACATAGCCTCAATCAAGTGTTTGGTCTCTGCCCAGCTCTGGCTTTGCGGGCTTCAAAACAACTTAAACTCACAGATTTATCCACCAAGATTGTTGGGATCCATGTTATTATATCTACCACCATACCACCCATATATAGTATCAGAAAAGCGATGTATTGTGGATCATACAGTACATTATATCTACCACCATACCACCTTATATAGCATCCAAGCGTGCATTGTGTGGATCCATACGATATTTATATCTACCACTACTCCACCTTTTATAGTATCGTAGCGATGCATTATGGATCCACATACACTGACGATTATATCTGGCACCACTATACCACACTTTTATAGCATCCAAGCGATGCATTGTGGATCCATACAGACATTATATCTACCAATTATACTACTACCTTTTGTTATATAGTAGTATCAGTAAAGCGATGTATTGTTGGATCCATACACTGACGTTATATCTACCACTATACCACCTTATAAAGTATCAAAGCGATATGTGCATTGTGGATCCATACAGACATTATATCTACCAATATACCACCTTATAGTAATCATCAAGCGATGTATTGTGGATCCATACACTGACATTATATCTACCACTATACTACGCTTATATATAGTATCAAAGCGATGCATGACAGATCCATACAGACATTATATCTACCACTATACTACCTTATATAGTAGCAAAGCGATGTATTGTGGATCCATACACTGACATTATATTCACCACTATACCACCATTTGCATACAATGTACCTAAATACCACCTTACAGAGTCTCAAAGCGTAGTGTACAGGTTGCTGTAAGTAACGCTCTGTGTTCATCCGGTCTAATTAAATAAACTGCCAGTTAATTACACCTGTGTCCAGCTTGCATTATGGGCCCCTAAGCCAAAATTTGTGTTTCAATCTGACGATCTGTCATTAATTACCTTTCACGAGCTTTGAGTGGTATTGAAAGCTCTCGCCCTTTTCTTTCATTAATAAATTGTTTCACGGATGAGTATGTAATCACTGGAGCACTTAAACATTAGAAGTAATGCCATGGAACACGTTACCTAACTACACTAATATGACGTGTTATTATATAGTATATGATTTGAGAATACGGAAGCACTGAAAAGCATCGTTTTTAACCACCAAGACCAAAACACTGGTGAGTCGAGTTCAGGATCGAGTGATGATTGAAAATACCACGCTCCTCAACAATCTGCGAATGATCCAGAGTTCTATCATTTTTATGTCATAGCCTCAGAGACAAATATACAAACACTGCCTTGTAGTTGGAAACTGTGTATCTGGCCTTCTGTTTCAATGATACATTGATTCATGAAACAGAACATAAATCACAGCAAGATAAACCCACTCAGTACAGGAACTTATTTCTAAATTTGTTAACGTACAACATGTGAATTAACTCAGCGCAATTGGTAATATGACTCTTGTTTTTATGGTACAAACTACTACGTTTATCAATGGTATGCGTGTACGTACATATAACATTAAAACATACACGTCAACGTAAACTAAGAGGAATGTTGAACATGAAATTCCTTTTCATTTGTGGCGGTTCTTGTATGACATCAACAGTTAACTGTGGGAGCTTTAAACTGTACTGACATATGTCTTGTCTGATCCAGAGCTATTTCCGTGGACTGGTTGTTGCTTTTGTTATTGTATTTTTACCGTGAGTACCCGGATGATATCCCAGAATTCTTGACTTGTTCGTGACCTCTGCTGCGCCACCCGCATGCGCAATTTATAGTATAAGTATAGAAGGATCAACAAAGATGAAATATTTTATCTCTATAATATTTCCATCCTCATTATTAATGATAACAAAGGAAAAATGTTTGAAAAACCACCTGCCAGTGGTAACAGATGTTAGGATTGAAAAATAACGAAGTCAATGTATATTATTTCGTCTTTATAATCCTAGTTAGTTTATTATTAGATTTGTAGGCAAAGTTAATAAAATGTACACGATCTGCTTATACCCATAGTGAAGCTGATTATAACACGACTGTAATATCTAGACATTTTATAAAGCCGAGACGCAAAATATTGTAATTAAAACAGACTTCAGTTATAGCAACAATGTCAGACAATACGACATGGAACAGGATTCTGCCTGGTGCAGATGAATGGCATATCGTTCCTTTATGTGGATATTGATGGATTACATTCCTCGAACAAGGTAATAGCCCGGCATTGTTAAGCCATAATTTTAGTCTGTTTAGATTTTAATATTTGCATTATGTTTTTATTCATTTGTTAATAGCACGAACAGAATCATTGTTTTCGCCGTGAAGTGTAATAATGAGACGAATTGCGCACACCAGGTCAAAAATTTGAGGCGCGTGTGTGAAATATGATTCACGTTGGCAATCTATAAAAGGCCAGCTGTTATTACAGTCAGCGTAACAAATTCACCATAATAATATACAGCAGACCTTGTTGCTTTTTTGAGTTTCAAATTGCATACAGCATATGAAAATAAACCCAACCGTGATTATAAGACAAAAGAATATAAAGATGCGGCTACGCCTACATACCAACAAAATCAAACGCATATCACTCATGTCAGCGCAGAATCGGAACAGAAAAGCGCCTGTAAAATCTACAATTTCATCCCAGTCCTCGGGTGATTGCCCAAAACAGCGAAATGAGTATGGTTTACGCCGCTTTCAGCACTATTCCAGCAATATCTCGGATGATCCTAGAAATGGGATTTACACAGTGCGCCACAGGAAGCAAACCCGATCTTCAGCGCGTGAAGAGCGGACGCTTTCCATTAGGCTAACCAGCTGCCCAATGACAAAATCAAACTGGTTAATACTGATATATCTTTATATATATGCAATCGTAAAAGTGTAGATACTCGAATAACTGTGAGCTTACAGGGAGTGAGTGAGTTTAATTTTACGTCGCTCTCAGCAATATTCTAACTATATGGCGGCAGTCTGGACCCGACAATCCAGTGATCAACCGCGGTGAGCATCGATCTGCGCAATTGAGAACCGATGACATGTGTCAACCAAGCCAGCGAGCCTGACCACCCGATCCCTTTAGTCGCCTCTACGACAAGCATGGGTTACTGAAGGCACATTCTAACCCCGGACCTTCACGGGTCGTGAGCTACAGGACAAACGATGATATATAATACCGTATAGAACCGAACAGTACTGGTGTTTAAAGCAACAATGCCTTTACTAAATTGTCATTTATTACCTGAGTGTTTGATCGTGGCGAACTGAGATCGCAACTCGTCGAGGTAAGGTAGGTATTTTGAAATATGAACTTTTGGAACAAGACGTGGTTGGCTTTTAGAAAACCTTTTTTGACAGAAATCGGTTAAAACGTCAGCTTTGGCAGAAATAGCTACGCCAAATGCATTACGGTGACTGTTTCAATTTCAGTAAAGTCGGTCTTGAACAAGAAATATAGTAAAACGACACGATTACTATGCACATCGTTGCTATGCAACACGCTCGCTTTGGTAACTACAGTGACAGTTAAGTATGATTCTTTATGCTACTATCAGTCGTCATTTTAAGATTCCCGTAGATTTCTGTCTTCAAACTTGATGCGTTATGGTAACAACTCAGGGGCGAGCGTGGCTGGACTGAATGAATGATACGGGTTTATTCGCGGTGTATAAATTTTCGCGCTAAAATGTTTTGCACGAAAATAAAACCTGCGCGAAATATAATACATTTACAGTATGCCAAATGCATTGTGTGCCTAGTTCAATTCCAGTAAAGTCGGTCTTGGAACAAGAAATATAGCAAAAACGACACGATTAGGAAATCATTCAACGCGGTATGTAAATCCTTCCAGACTTGCTCCAACACGACATCGCTACAACCAACCAGTCTCTCCATAATGCAACATCGTTATCCAACGACGTCTCCAGGAAACAACGACGACCTCTGAAACACCATTGCAGCAAGCAACCATCACAGTGAGAACACTGAAGAATGCCGTTCACCAACTGAGAGGAGCAATGAAGGCTTAAAGACAAAGCTCGCCAAAATGTCCCATTTACAGACAAACGTATACATTAATGGCTAAACGACAGTCTGACTTGGAAGAGCAACTGCAAGCAAATTCTCTAGTTACGGGATGACCTTTTCAAGTTGGGGTTGTTTTTGAATTATACCACACTAAATGTTATTTAAGTCATCACTTAATATAAATAAGGGCGGTAGGGTAGCCTAGTGGTTAAAGCGTTCGCTCATCACGCCGGAAAGACCAGGTTCAATTCCCCACATGGGTACAATGTGGAGTCTGGTGTCCCCTCCGTGATACTGCTGCAATATTGCTAAAAGCGGCGTAAAGTCCAAAGTCATCCAGTTTCATGTGTTGTGCTTAGATAAAATATTTGTTCTTTCATCCTACATGCTATCTTGACAAATGAGCTTTTGACCTGCAGAAAGGCGAAAGAAGTGTTTTAAGTATTCACTGGAACAAATTTACTGTAATGTAAATCCCAGGAAAGCGATGATTATCACATATCACCCCGAATTACCTCCATTTGAGTGTACTGTTTTCAGGCCGTGAGTGGATTGATTCTGTGCTCACAGTATCGACCACTGGGCTGCCTTAATTGAATTTACCTTCAGTCGTCATATAAGCTAGGACAGAGCTTGCTGCGGCATCAAAACAATTTTTACATGAGGTGTAAAAATAGTTAAGTCCTCTTGATTTGCATAGTAGGGAGGTTGTGAACCGTTCATGAAATCATATGATTTGGGTTGTATATTATCTTCGTTTAGGTAAGCAGATAGCCACAGGTATACTATCGGGGATCCTGCTTGCCATGCTGTGTTTCATCTTGTGCAGATGTCGACCTCTCAAACAAGCTCATTAAGGTATCTATCTATCTGCCTCCAGATTCACACTCTTTTCTGCTAAAGGGGGCAATGGGGGTAGCCTCGTGGTTATCGCGTTGGCTCGTCGCCTCCGAAGACCTGGTTCGATTCCCCACATGGAGTACAATATTAGTGACGTCCACCTCTGGTGTCCTCCGCCGTGATAATGCTGGAATATTGCTAAAAGCGACGTAAACCATACTCCCTCACTTTCTGCTAAAGTTTCTGTATTGGTTAGACTAATCTCCGAAAACTCCTTTATATCAGCACAAGACCTTTCGCTGTTCAACGGCTCTTCAGGTGTTTGATTGTACACAAGGACAAACCTATAACGCACAGTATCATGCCGTATTACAATATAATGTGCTTCACAAAACAGTTCAAGAACTACACGATTCTTTCTTATCAGTGTAGTTAATCCGTCATGGTTTGATGTTACTCAACGTTATACAGCATTTCAGCTATATAAGTGGTGAGCCTGTGACTCTTAACCTACAATTACCCTTTCTTGGTACCTTCAACTTTCATTGGGGGCGGGGCGGTGGGGTAGCTCTAATGGTTAAAGCGTTGGCTCGTCACGCCGAACACCCGGTTCGAATCTCCACATGGGCACAATGTGTGAAGCCCATTTCTGGTGTCCCCCGCCGTGATGTTGCTGGAATATTGCTAAAAGCGGCGTAAAACCAAACTCACTCAGTCAGTCAACTTTTATTGCTGAGAATTTATGTGCGTGTCCAGAAGGTATCGCGAGCTATTTAAAACGAGTTCATCACTCACATATAATTTTGTGTTTTCATTTAGTGTTTGATCCAGAAAAGAAGTCCTTAGTGGGTGACGCCGACCTTGAATTAAAGGACACTTAAACGACCCCGAACTTAGAGGAATCCATCACCGAGGTCAAGGTTGACTTCTCACTTCGACACCAAGAAAAAGAAGACGCTGTGTCGGATGATAGCGCTGTCGTCGCTGGATCCTCAGTTGAGAGCGTTAACGTGGAGAGTTTTCGGGAACACAAGCCTGACGGCTCTGATGATAGAGCCAAGGGCAACCATGGCCCAACATCCGACTCTCAAGATCAAAGGGACGTAAGGTGTGACAGCAATGGCTCCAGTCAGGACACCCGCGGGATCAACCCAACGCTTGATGATCAATCAGCTGATATAAGACTTGCAATTGACAAGCCTTTCAGCAGGGTATATAAACATGCTGCAATGCCAAATAATGGCGTATTCGGTCACAAGAGGTATGAGATAGACATGTCAGGAAATAAGAAATTGACCAATCATGTTGACCATGAAACAGGCTGATCCGGCTTTACCGAGCAGACAACGAGACATGACCCCACACCAGTTGTGTTTTGACAGGGATAATTTACACCAGTTATTTCTACGACCTTTCGATATGCGTCCGTCTCTCGCGGCAACCCGACCAGTGGTTATAAAACCTATTTAACGTATATTTCAAGTCAGACTATACGCTAATCAGAAGCCAAAGTAAATCCTCAACGATGCGACAATATATGTCAACTCACAGGCAGACAAAGTTCCAAAGTTTACAAGTGGCGAAGCTCAAGGCAAAAGTTAATGTGAGACGTTCCTCATCGTATAATGCGACCTGGCATGACGTCAATTACTGTTACATCACACATGAATGCTAAATAATTTAAAGGAAATTACATGAATGCTAACATCCTGTGCCAAAAGCGGACAAGTCGTCAATGGCACCACAGTTCAATTTGCAGAATTTCTGCGCAAGAGAAACCGATGAGCGCAGATTAAAATTCCCGATTTTCACGTATCTTGTTTATTTGTTAGTCAGTATTGTCGATAGAATTCTCCAAAGGGGCTTATGGCAATGTAGTTGTGAAAGATGTGTTATGTCGGATGTAAACTTCGAGTATTTGAGAACAACAGATATACTAAATATATGCCTTTACATTCAGCCAACTGACAATGCAAAGATGTTGGGACCCAGAATCGCCACTTTTGAAAATACCCCCCCAAAAAACACAAAACAAAAACACAAAACAAAACAAAAACAACAAATAAAACCAATGACAAAACAATAAAAAAAGCCAAAAACAACAAACAAATATATAAACATACAGTTGTAACACAGCCCCTGTCCCTCCCCTGTCATATAGCAGGGTTTTAGCCATTCAAAGGACACAACGTCATCACCCCGTGATCGAGCATGGCGTTGTTGAAGTATGACGAGAGTTAATACAAATTCACCAACGTGTCCTTGTTTGTGACGTCATAAAAGGGAGAGAGGTCCTCTCAGAGGAGTCATGGCCGTTGCGAGGTCATGAATGCATACCGATGTTACAGCTGTCTCTCACACCTCTAGATTGTGTGTTTCAATACGTACTTTCTTAATCAGTAGCATTCAATCCTTATCTAATTTAAACACATTTCGAAACGTTCGACATTCATGTTGTACGTTTTCTGCAGATGTATCTACAGTAAAGGGCGGGAAAAAGTATAACTCCTACCAAAGGTATGACACAGTGTCCCAAACGTGGAACAATTCGTTCCAGAAGTATGACAAATCCTCCCAAAAGTGTAACTAAGCCTCGTACAATTCTCACAGATTTTACTACTACAATGACGGGAGAATGTATAACGCGCCCAAAGTATGACACACTGTTCCAAAAGTATGACACCCCTTATAAAAATATGATAAGTTGTTTTTCAAAGTATGACACACTGTTCCAAAAGTATGACACACCCTTATAAAAATATTATAAGCTGTTTTTCAAAGTATGACCAACCGTATCAGAAGTAGGGTAGACCATTCCAAAGTATCACCGACCCTTATAAAATACGATACAGTGTTTTTCAAACTATGACACACTACACCTAAGCCATGTTTACCTGCCTTTCTTAGCGTGTCTGATTGCTAGACATTACGAGGTCAAGATGTTCCACTCCGATGGTTACACAGCAGTAAAAGTGGTTTATTAAAGTGTCGCATGTTGTGGTTGACACTAGACGGCTATAGAGAGTTGGACAGTATATAATACAATGTGATCATTTTAGCAGTACTGCTATAAACTAATGCAGATGACGGGCAGTTTACCTCTCCATCTAAAGTACTGTACGGGGCGAGATTTGCAATGGTTTGGCAATACTGCCCCTTTTCTTAAAACCGTCTGTGGTGGCATTGCTTTACGACCGCAGTTGAAAGGATTATCGCGTCAACGCACACCATGGAAGACATCGACAGGGAGAAATAGTGTATAAGATAGTAGATGTAATTTTCGCGACTTCATGTGAGTTTTATTGGGGAAAACTGGTGAGACGACGGCGACGACACGCACGACTGTGTGTATTAGAGACGATTAGAGGCAATTAACCCTGTTGACGATGTACGGTAGAGGCTATTTTCGAAGGACGGTAGGTAAGTCTATGTCAAGGGAAAATGTGTAGAGACGACGGGGTGGACACTCACGACTGTGCATAATAGGGGACGATTAGAGCAGTTAGGCCGATTAACGATGTACGTAAAGGGGTTATTTTCAAAGGAAAGTGTGTAGAGACGACGGGGTGGACACTAGCGGTCATGTATAATAGGGACGATTAGAGCAGCTAGGCCAATTAACGATGTACGTAGGGGTTATTTTCGAAGGAGAGGGTGTAGAGAGACGAAGGGTGGACATTTTTAGCGGTCATGTATAATAGGGACGATTGGAGCAGTTAGGCCGATTAACGATGTACGTAGGGGTTATTTTCGAAGGCTTCGGCACACGGTGATGGTCGAAACGATTAGTAATAAGGGGTGGTTAGACCCATCAGCAGGAATATACGATAACTGAGGACATATGGTGTGTAAGATAATAGAGGCGATTTTCGTCTTCCTGCTGCGCGTGTCGGACGTGTATGGTCATGTCTACAACGCAGACACGCTCAATTACCCTTCGGGACCTTTTAAGTGCATATCACTCTCAAACCATACCGTCAGCAGCTATCCGTACAGTTTGGACGTAATGAGCCTTTTCTTAAAACAACTATGGCGGTATAAGCAGTAGAGATACTTTGGTAAAGGTGTGGTAATAAAATAGACTGTAGTGGGGTGAAGCGATTGGAATATCCTATACTGTTTATTTGCAACACGGACAGAAAAGCGAACCGGGTAGATTACACATGCATCGACTCGTACGGTATAGATTACACGCGAATATGGCCCGAATTTCACGATTTTGCAGTATTCCTACAAAAGAGTTCGTGTACAAAGCCTGTCGTCGGTAGCTTGCAATCACCATTTCAGTAAAAGTAATACGCTTCCATGGTTTTCAGATGGCATGATAATACCAAGAAGAGTATACTCAGGAACTTTAAGAGCCATGGATTTTGACGAGGGAAAAATTAGGTTATTGATAGAGCTGTAGGAATGTTCTCGATTTTTTTCCCACGCCGCCGTCTCGAAGCAAACCGATTTTACTAGCCAACCATACAAAGAGGTGTTAAGCGTGGCTTTTAGCGCTTACGCAGCTAAAACCCACGGTGATAACGCCTGTGTTTGATGTATATAGGTATAATTATGTCCAGGACCGGGATTTGACCCCTTACCGTCCAATGGCAGGACGAGGTGCCCTTAGGTCACGCCCCCTATTCTTTTCTTCACACGTAACCGCTGATGGTGACAAGAGTATCACGAGCACCGACACGCAGTAGCTAGTTAGAAGCCGTCTGCCCGAGAGGGGTGGAGTCTACTAATGCCTGCACAGTGAATAATGCCTACAGTGTTAAATAAACAACTTTACGCACCAGTGCTGCTGATTGCACCTGCCTTCAACCTTTCAATAAAGTGGCATGGTCCTATTTCAAAGTGCACTAATGCCTACAGTATATAGAAAACAGTAACTTTCTATGTTGAGAGACATTTTATTTGGTCATTCATATACATATGTACATTCATATACATATCTTTCACATTGTTTTCATATTTTTCCTTAATTTTTTCTTAAACTTTATTCATATCTTTCACATAGTAGTTTGTTTGAGAGATAAATAAATTTACATAAATAAACATAATCATTTATTTGGATTAAAATGTAATTAAAACTTAATTTGATTCATGATTATATATACATATATACATCTTTCACACAATCAACTACCACATTCATTAATAAAGTCATTGTGGTAACCAAAGTAATTTACATGTATACACACAGTTTCACACATTCATCAACATAGTCATTTGGTTTTCAAGCTAGCTTGATCAAATATCCTGCAGCAGTCAGGAATTCCAGGGGCGTCTTGATACCAGATGTCAGCTGGGCCTTCAGACGAGTGAGTCTCTGGTCAATTTCTGTGTACGTCCTCTTGCGGGTGGGGGACGGGCGCCATGAGCCATCCTCATCGTAGATCACCCTGAACTGGCGTCGTCTCAGTCTGTACCCGCTGCCTCAGGAAACTGGCAATCTTCAGGGCTACCTGGTCTTCTTGTGGGTGGTTGTGTGGGGTCTGATTCCGAACAAACTGTCCGACTGTCGTACACTTGCCAAAGCAGCCACCTTGAACACACTTCCAGTGTACACACGTCTGTCGCCTGTTGTTGAGTCTGTAGCGGTATCCCTCAAAAGAGTACCTGCTGTCCTCCTTTCTGTGAAGTATTCGACTTTTTTTTTGGGATTTGGCATGATTTGCAATGAAGATTTGTATCACAAGCACTTTAAAGCAATACATTTCCTTCTCCTTTAATAATCTCTCAATTAATTACTCTATTCTTCAATTTTAAAACCAATACATTTCCTTCTCCCTTTAATAATCTCTATTAATTACTTTACTCTTCAATTTCCTTCTCGTGTGAGAACTAAATGCGTATGGAATTATCAAAACATAAGCTAGCTAACGATTTAATACTCTTGATCTTACTCTCTTTACTCTCCGCCTTGCTGGCCTCCCTAATCCCTTTGTAGCAGGCAATAGTGCACACTAAGTGGAACAATCTACTTGTGTGCAGGTGGCGCTATCGCTGTCACTGCAAACGTTGTAGCTATTATTCCCTGTAGGCATTATATTCACTGTAGGCATTAGTAGACCCAACCCCGAGAGTGAGGTTGTATATTTTGAGTGCTCCGTACCACGATGTCCTGCTGCTACGTTCCCGAATCGTATAATGAGCAGAGGGATGGAGAAAGATGTAAACTTTTCTTCAATAAGAAGGGAAAAGTATCGCCATCATCGCACTCTGGAAACGAAGACACCTTGTCGGTGGACGGGAATATGGTCTCCCAACTGTTTTGTGAGTAGAAATGTAGTTGTGCATATTTACGAATAAAATTTGTGAAACGTTGTTTTTACTAGTCTCTGTTGTGTTTTATATAAAAGTGTTGACGTTATCTACCTCGTGGGTATATGTTGGGGTGGTTTAAACAACGAGGGATACGGTGCTCGCGCGGACTAGTATTGTAGAGAGCTTTACATAGACTGTCCGACTCAATATCTTCTTTGTTGTATTTGGTAGAATATAACCGCCTTCCCCTTGTTGTATTGTAGAGAGTTTTACATAAACTGGAGGGTGTGTTATTTTTTTAGTGTCTTGTTACATTTATTTGCTGCCTAGTATTGTAGAGAGCTTTACATTGGCAGTACGACATTTACAGACCTCGTTCAAAATTATTATTCGTTCCCGCTTTGGGTTTACGATACGAGGTAAAGAACGTAACACCGTACCACTCTTGCTGCCTTGCCGCTTTTTCTACCTCACATTTTGTTTCATGTAGAATATCACCGTCTTACCGTCTTGTATTGTAGAGAGCTTTACACAGACCGGGTGGTCGTGTGATTAAAGAGTAATCTAGGTGTTTCTCGTATGCGGTCTAGTATTGTAGAGAGCTTTACATAGACAGCACAGATTCCCTAGCCTCCTTCAAAAACTCAAATATTATTGGCACGCTAATGGTGCATTTATGAGGTAAAAACGCGTCTGAGAGCAATTGAGAATTTAGCTTGACGGACGGATTCTTATGGTCTCCATTTTTGTTTGTGTGACGTCATTAATAGGTGTCACATGCGCGCACACACACACACACGTACATGCACGCACACGTACTAGATGACCATTCCTCCTATTTGTGACGATTCAATGACCACGTGACGTCAATACCGTCGTTGTAGGTCGTGACGTCAGTGTGGCAGTATATTTTCGAAGTTGCGTCACCATCAAGTGACGTCACTACCTTCGTTTGTAGGTCGTGACGTCACGAGACCTATCGTCGTGACGTCATACGTGTATGACGTCAGTGTGGCAGTATATTTTCGGGTTGCGTCACCATCAAGTGACGTCACTACCTTCGTTTGTAGGTCGTGACGTCACGAGACCTATCGTCGTGACGTCATACGTGTATGACAGTATATTTTCGGGGTTGCGTCACGTTACGTCACCTCGGAAATGTGCTGCTACCATACTACTGCTTCATGTGCATAAACCGTATTATGAAATGTATTAACATCTATTGAATAGACTTATATCTATCTGAAAACCATATGATAAGTCCCACTACATAGCATTTAAAGAAGATTGGTCTTTTAAACTTAACCTTTAATCTCAGTAGAGTGAGCGAATGAATTAAAGTCGACACACCGGCAATATTTCAGCCACATCGGGACTGGACACCCTCAATATAGCCTCCATCACAAGTGATTGATCTGTGTTGGGTCCGACTTGGTCCCGGAGGTAAAAGCAACGAAACGTCGCAGATCTATCAATGTTGTACTGACATTTATTGAATAGAATTACATTCATCTGAAAACCTCTTTGACAAGTATCAGTACATCGCGTTTAAAGAAAACTGGTCAATTAAAGTGAGTCCCTTTTCCCCTTAATCTTAATTACAAGTGATTGGTGCAGAAAGTATTTAAAGCAACACGTTGCTCGAAGTGAAGCCATTTTCCCCTACATTCTCCAAAACTCTATTAGAAGTTTTTACGTTTTTTGGTATGCGTCCGGTCCGGTTTGGCCCCGGTGATTAAAGGTAACTAAAACGGCGACGATGTATAATGAAATGTGTTTATAATGATAGAACAACATTATAATAACCTGCAGAAATAAACACTATAGCTTAAAAGAGCACGGTTGTTTTAAACTCGGTTGATTAATGTGAAGCCTTTTCCCCATACCCTCAACACTGCCTCCATCAGGCATGGCCGGTATGACTTTCTACTGGCTGTCTAAAAGACGTAGTAAGTCATGTAGTGTCAAGTTTTGTAGAAAAATATAATTTCCATCTTTAAACCAAGTTATTATGTCACAGTTATTCATTATTCAAAGTAATCATGTTGGTTGGGAGGAAAGCCTTTTTCTGTACTTTTTTTTAAAATATATATCTTCTATGAAACGTTTTTGGCCTGTGTTCCTTGCCCGTCTTGCTCAGGACTGTGAAATCGACATCTAAAACCTCACAGATGTACCTGTATACCTAAAGACCTGTATATTATGTAATTGTCATCTATTTTAAACAAACTCGTCCTTTATTTTCTCAGGAAAATCTCTGTCTCATGCATGGGATCCGCATTTCAACCAGACGCCTCCCACCCAACATGGTTTGGCTCTCTAGCTATATAGCTACGACTGGTGACACATCCGTGAAGTTTTAGGAGCTTTGATCCACCCGTGTCAACTGGGACGGAAACAGACGAAATGCTTCTGAAGAGGCTGTGTTGAGAGGAAGGGCACTGTCACCATCGTGATTGCTAAACACCACGATCCACGTCACCACAAGGCAGCACTTACGTATAAATTGTGTATGTCGTACTAGTCAGTAGAAGCAGACACTTCTGATGATATATCTACAATGTCTATATTAATTTCGACAGTAGCTCGATCACCGGTTAAACAGATCATTTATCACGACACATGATCAATAAATCTTCAGTTTACTGAAACCATACATAAGCTCTGTAAAAATAGTACACTATGTTATGGTTATGTTTGAATAAGATTCGTGGGAGGAGTTAAACTATCTGATCCTCTAAACGCAGCTTCTACTCATCAAATGTATCAATAGCGGATTCAAGAATGGAGCAGTGATTTAAGACAATGTTGTTGTTGTGCACCACTACTCAGTGACTTAACATAGCGGTAATCCGTAATGGTGGGGGAGTGGGGACTAGGCCCTGAATTTAGATAGGGGTGACCAGCATGGCCCAATTAATTAGTGTGCTATTTTTAACTGCGTTTTGGGAGGGTCTGCGTTGTGGGAGTAAACCCTGAGTTGTTTGCTACACAAACCAGATAACAGTGTTGGTCATACATCAATATGTGACACCTTGTCAGTCTGAGTGACAGGCGTGCATGTTATCTTTCGGTAGGTACAGCCAGCTTACCCTCGTTATAATGCCAACATTCGTCAGGGGAGATTTAGGCGTTATATAACCAGGGTGGCAAAATGACTCGTACAGTCGTAAGCCAGTGACCATGTGCATTCAATGAAGAAAGAGTTTATTGTAGTGATCATTATTCATTCATGTGTCATAGCTAAAATATAACATTCATACACTGACTGGATACAGTCATGTATTTGTTTGTTCATCGTTTAAAGCTTGTCAGGGGACATTTGTTCGTTATTGTGAGTGAGTGAGCTTAGTTTTTTCGCTTCTGCCAATGTTCCAGGAATATCGGGGCGGGAGACACAAGAACGGGGCTTCAGACATTGTACCATGCTGGGAATTAAACCCGTACGCCTACCATTGCGCTACTCCCTCCCAAAACTCCCATTTCCACCCACCAATCCCCACCCCGACCCCCAAGACACATGCTTACATTCCACACACACTTAGCAGTGGCATACACAAAAACAAATATTGGAGGGACGAGATAGAATTTATTGTAGCGACATATATCATTCATATGTACATATATCTTTAATTGCAACAATATTACATCCATACGTTGATTAGATACAGTAATTTGTAGCAAATCGTAATACTGGTATTCGTTGTGGCTGCAAGGTGTTTATTAGGAATTCATAAACACTTGCTCTGTCATGGTGACAATCACTAGATTGTCTGGTCCAGACTCGATTTGTTTACAAACAACATCGTACAGCTGGAATACTGCTGACACAAATATATACTCATGATATAGTCACAATTGTACATTCGACTCTGCTTTTAGTACAGATTTCTTATGGATGTGGAAATTGTTTTGTCGCTTCTATTTGCAGCTTACAAGAAAATCTGTTTCATGAAAACAAGGTAAGATATTGACTCGTTTAAGTCATGCCCTTCATATGTCAAACCGTCAATTTATAGAGCAATCAGTTGCCTATGTTCTGCTAATCATTCGTTAAAATGTCACCTGTGAAACAATTCCAAATTATTAGCTGTCTATCTGCTTCAGGGAGGTTTAAACCACTCGCTTAACTTGCACACTTAATGAATTATCAGCTAATCATAGCAGCTTGTGCGCTGAAGTTAACCACCTGGCATTGTTCCAAGCCAAGTCAACATACATCTATTAATCAAACCGGAATTTGAGTGCATAGATAGAAGAAGGAACACAAAGTATATGTGTAGGTGTGTGAGCCGCTTGATCCTGATGGTGAGTCTGTCTGACCATCATTGTGGGAGTCATCTTCTGGATCCGACACTCTGTTGGTCACAATGCTAGACATACAGACGCCATCATCATCACATGTGTCACAGCCGCTTGGACATCGGAGTTCGCAATTCTTCCCCCTCCATCCGTCTGGACAATACCTGAATCTCCCATACTTTTCACAATCATCATCTGTACATTTGATACATTTCCTGTGGCAGTGTTTTCCATGGTAACCCCCTGACACACCCGTGGGCACACGAACCATCGTGACTGGCACACAGTGATTGCTTGCACGTGGTACTGCATGGCGTCAGACAGTGTTTGCCATGCCAACCAGGCTTACAACCATCTTCACAGGCACCATCATGACTGTAACAACGAGACGAGTTGCAGGAGGTGCTGCACCGAGTGGAACAACGATGACCGTGCCATCCTACTTCACAACCCTCCAGACAGTTCCCGTTGTAACGATCACAGTGCCTGTGTCCATCCCCGCCTCTGTAGCATGTTTCAGAACAGTTGTGGTTGCAGTGTCTTCCTCGATAACCTGGACGGCACGATTCACATATACCTGTTCCTCTGTCACAGCCAGTAGTATAACATCGAGGGCAAGTCTTCTCGCACATGTCTCCATAGAGACCGCGTTTGCAACCATGGAGACAATATCCGGTCCAGCTGCATCTTGTGTTGAGGCAGGTATCACATGTTCTCTTGCAGTACTCTCCTGTCCAAGTTTCCTGACAGCCAAAGATACATCGACCGGTTTCTGTATTACAGACTTGATCCTTGCAGTGTACACCAGTCAATCCTCCATCACAGGTTTCAGAACAAGCACCTGTATAACGGTCACAGATAGCAGAGATCGTTGTGATGCTCCAACATCTTCTCGGACAGGACACATTGCAGTCTCGTCCATAATATCCCTGGCTTGCATGTGAAACATTCCCAGCGATTTTGTTACACCCGTCTGTGTGACAGTTGTCATTACATGGGATGGTGCAGTTTGTTCCATAGCAACCAACGTAGCATGACTGACATCTTAGTCCACCGTTTCCATGTCGACATCCATCAGTGAAGCATGAGACTGATCTAGCCAAACCTGCAATACCAAAATGTGAAGAAAGATATATATTTGCACGTACATATCTGAAGTTATCCATTTAAAAAAAAAGCAAAGCTTTTATCGTCTAGTTACATTGATAGCCATCGACTTTGATATGAAGTAAAGCTACGCCCGAGACTTTGTATTGAAGTGTGAGTTGGCTCCTGTTCTTCATGTGAAAAACCGATTTCCATTTCGTCCCAATGTATGAACATTTTCCTAACATTCGAAAATAGCTGGATCCAATGATGCTATGTTTAGACCTCGGGCATAGCAAACGTTCAATTGCTTTCAACGGCATTGCTTCATTGTATAATGTTAAAAAAGCAGAGGCTATTCCATCCATGGGTGGTATTATTTAGGATCCAAGCTGCATGATTGGATGTGATTTAGAAAATGAATTTAGTAGTACAAAACGTCTTGTGTAAACGTGTTTCATGGTGTGCACGCTAACATGGTTGGTGTAAATCTACAACTTACTTTGGAACATGTCATTGTGTTGCTGTACATGTCAGTCATAAAAATCAAACTGAGAATTGTCCTGAAATTGTTTAAATTCAATTAAACGTTGTTTGACAGGCGGCGTCTGTCACGTCAGGAACTGTTAAGGCAGCTGATGTGGTCGGAAGTTGGAACAAGCATTTGGCAAGAGCTCTTACCGTTTCATAGTCAGTAGTTTTCAGCTTTAAAATCACAAAATCGATCTGGTCCAATCTTGGAAATGTAGATCCTGTCTTAAATAAAGATCACGTCTGACAAGATACTTGTGATCCATGCATACCTATAGTAGGTCCTATACTATTGTTGGAGAAGGTTCGTACATGAGCATACAAGGCTGGTTCAAGTATATGATATCACTGATCCACGAACTGTAAGTGACACTAACACGAGTGGCATAGAGGATTTTAAATACTTACCAACACAACGGCTAAAGTAAAGAAGTAGGAGGATGAGGAGCCGTTCCACTGACATCATTGACTGTTGTTTCCTGCCTGTCTTGTGTCTTGTGTCCTGATTGATGACCGTCAGCCACTGGGTATACCCAGTCTACGAGTTTTACAACTTCCGCGACCGACGTGGTAGTGAGCCATGCGATCGTCAGATAAACAACACACAGTGCCGTAACATACAATATCCGTATTTATGTGCAGATTTCTGCATTGATGTAGACACACTGCTAGATTGTTCATTCGGTGTTTTGAAAATGTGTAAGTGACACAGGGTGAAACGGTACTTATTAGATCATGGAACATGACTCCATGTCAACTTTAACAGCGACACAACAGTCCCGGTCGTCTTATGTGAAGCATGTAACTTTAGATTTGGGTTCTTAGTTCTTAGTAATTTTTAAAGGTGGAACTTATATCTACTCTCCGCTTTGTGCTTCTAGGTGTGAAGGCACCATACACATGTTGTAAAGCTATGTGTATTCTATTCATCTGAATAACTCATTGTTTGTTTGTTGAAAATGCTTCTGATGTTGATTGGCTACCTAACTACGATATATTGTACAGCCCTGCTATCACGTTATCCGAGTATTGAAGACTCTCTGGTGGCGTTTGTGTATGTCTCCACAGGTCACTGAGTAAAGCTTGTAAGCTGATAAAAACAGACATTGATAATTTTGTGTGTCTTAGTTTCACAAAAGATATATTCTTCACTGAAATATTAATTTACTATGTACATACATACCACCAGCGGGTTCGTCCTATTATAATCACACTCAGTCATAATGTAACCTTGATCAAGTTGATAACGTTTCATTGTGTAATCTGGCGCAATTAAGTGATTCGCATACATTGTTGTATGGTGACATGAACGCTCGAACAGGTGTGAGCAATAACCCACAGGTTCCTGTCAATGATGATGGGGGTGCATGGAGGTGTTCATTCGTGTGTCTAAATACAACAACGTCAAATATCGTGGGTTGTTATTCAAGTCACGTTGCTGTTATCAAATTGAGTGTTACGTCAAGTGTATCATCTGTGTATAAATCATTAGACTGATTAATTTTATCTGACCTTGTGTCCAGGTGTACGTACAGGGCATGAAACATGCCGCCAAAGCATTGAAACATTGCTTTGATTGCAGGAGGATTTGGTGAAACTCATTTCAGATAAGTCATCTACAGATTGAAAACAATTGAATTCACCAGAAACTCGTACCTGAAAGAATTTTACCATCAACATACTTTGTAGTTGGTATATCCACACTCTAAATCCGCCATGAGTTATGACAACATTCATGGCAACACTTCCGTCTGTCTGTATGTATGTGTGTGTGTGTGTGTGTGTGTATGTGTATGTATTGATTCATTGAGTCTCACACACGCAAACACACATATATACATATATATATATATATATACACACACATATACGTACGTACGTACGTACATACATACATATATGCATGCATGCATGCATGCATACAAACATACATACATACATGCATACATACATGCATGCATGCATGCATACATACATACATACATACATACATACATACATACATACATACATACATACATACATACATACATACATACATACATACATACAATGAATGCCACACAATACTGTCACTTTGGAAAGTTCAACCCCAGCCATTGCGATCGTTTACAAATTAAGCGGCTATTGAAACGCATAGCATGCCAAGGCTCACGTCTGCACAACGTCATGAGGCCATTGGGATGGTCCATGGGGGAATGTCTCAACGACAAGTGGCTGCACATTTCCACTGCCACCGGAACACCATTTCTGCACTGGTGAGACACTACCAGAACACAAATGACGTCATCGATCGGCGACGTTCTGGACGTCTACTTGTAACAACGCCAAGACAGGACATATGGATAAGGGTGACCCATCTTCTCCACAGGTTTCAGACTGCAGTGATGACTTCCCAGACCATCCCAGGACTTCGCCGTATCCACCTCAACACAGTTCGACAACGTTTCCGTCATCACGGGATCAGACCACGACGTCCCGCCATACGGCCTATCCTGACACAACGTCATCGACAAGCTCGCCGAATGTGGTGACGAAATCATGTCCGCAGACCCTTGTTTTGGTGGAGAAATGTTGTTTTTACAGATGAGTCCAGGTTTAACATTTCCAATAGTGATGGACGTCAACGTGCCTATAGACGCGTTGGAGAACGTTATGCACAGGCCTGTGTCTTAGAGATGAATCGCTTTGGTGGTGGTTCCGTGATGATTTGGGGTGGAATAAGAGCACGCCAAAGAACTCCTTTGGTGATTGTTCAGGGCAACTTAACTGGTGTGGGCTACAGGGATCAGATTCATCGACCCGTGGCAATTCCTTTTCTGCAACGTCATGGCCCTGGGTTAATATTCCAACAGGACAATGCCCGCCCTCTTACGGCAAGGGTTGATATGGATTTCTTGCAACACCACAACGTTACTGCCTTACTGCCTGCCTGCAAATTCACCGGATCTCTCCCCGATAGAGCATGTTTGGGACGAGATGGATCGACGTCTACGCCGTCTTCCTCATCCGCCAGATAACGTCCTTGACCTTGCAACATAACTCGAGAGAATCTGGCGTGACATCCCACAAGCTTTCCTTGCACGTTTGATAGGCTCTATGCGTCGTCGATGCACTGCTGTTCTCAATGCCGATGGTGGACATACCCGTTATTGAGCTTGTGACATGGTCGTTTGACCCCTGTCCCGCTTGTGGACTCGTGACGTCATTGTGATTGACTTTTCAATTGAAATTCTCCCGACTTGTTATGGTCTCATGATCCCTCCATTAAAGTTTAAATGTACCTTTGACATTGTTATCGTACTTATCAACTGGGATAACATTTTGACAATGCACAGTTTCTTTATGTGGCTAGTAATACATACATACACTTTCACAGATAAAGATAATTTTATCTATTAAGTACACACTGTCTCGATATGTCTGACACATTTATATCTACTTGTAAGCCGTCGAGTATACAAAGTCATACATAAGTACTCGGTGTTGAATTACTAAATACATCTTTCACTGACCACTGATGAGAGAAACTCGCTAATCGATATGTCAAACTAAGAGTCACGATCTTAAATACTGACCTCCATACCTTCTGAAGGAAAGGAACAACGGTACCATAAACATCATTGACTGTAGTTGTAGTTATGTTAGAGGGAGGGACGTCAGTCTTGTGACTGCCGCGGTGTTCAATGTCAAGGGATAGTGTGTTGATTTATTATTCTTACTCACATATTGGTGTGAAACCCATGTGAGAAAACCGGTATCAAACATATGTGTGAGATCGATTTCCAAACCCGTGACTGGCTACTCCATAATGATTATGACGGACTCCTTTCCTGATTAAATTCATTGGAAAGCTCCAACCGAGTGCAAACCTTTTACTAGTGCCAAACACCTTTATAACTAGCTGTTATTTTCGCTGTTGGAGGTAGTTATGCATAAAAACGCACTCAGAATATACATAACAACATCCCAACTGTCACTTTCTCACCCTCTCAACACAGTGTATATCTGATGTACGAGTGGTTAAAGGTAAGTAAAATGTCACAGATGTATTATGGGTGACTGCACATGAGGCAGACGTTTCTTTACCTTTGATGTTCACAGATCTGGTCTTGCAACTGATAGGTGGTGGAGCTTTGATCCACCCGTGTCAACTGGGACGGAAACAGACGAAATGCTTCTGAAGAGGCTGTGTTGAGAGTGAAGGGCACTGTCACCATCGTGATTACTTAACACCACGATCCACGTCACCACAAAGTAGCACTTACGTGTACATTGTGTATATCGTACTACATGTATTCTGCAGAAGCAGATACTTCTGATGATATATCTACAATGTCTATATTAATTTCGACAGTAGCTCGATCACCGGTTAAACAGATCATTTATCACGACACATGGTCAATAAATCTTCAGTTTACTGAAACCATACATAAGCTCTGTGAAAATAGTACACTCTGTTATGGTTATGTTTGAATAAGATTCGTGGGAGGAGTTAAACTATCTGATCCTCTAAAAGCAGCTTCTACTCATCAAATGTATCAATAGCGGATTCAAGAATGGAGCAGTGATTTAAGACAATGTTGTTGTTGTGCACTTCTACTCAGTGTCTTAACATAGCGGTAATCCGTAATGGTGGGGGAGTGGACTAGGCCCTTAATTTAGATAGGGGTGACCAGCATGGCCCAATTAATTAGTGTGCTATTTTTAACTGCGTTTTGGGAGGTCTGCGTTGTGGGAGTAAACCCTGAGTTGTTTGCTACACAAACCAGATAACAGTGTTGGTCATACATCAATATGTGACGCCTTATCTTTTGGTAGGTACAGTCAGCTTACCCTCGTTATAATGCCAACATTCGTCAGGGGAGATTTAGGCGTTATATAACCAGGGTGGCAAAATGTCTCGTAAAGTCGTAAGCCAGTGACCATGTACATTCAATGAAGAAAGAGTTTATTGTAGTGATCATTATTCATTCATGTGTCATAGCTAAAATATAACATTCATACACTGACTGGATACAGTAATGTATTTGTTTGTTTATCGTTTAAAGCTTGTCAGGGGACATTTGTTTGTTGTTGTGAGTGAGTGAGCTTAGTTTTTCGCTTCTGCCAATGTTCCTGGAATATTGGGGCGGGAGACACAAGAACGGGGCTTCATACATTGTACCATGCTGGGAATTAAACCCATACGCCTACCATTGCGCTACTCCCTCCCAAAACTCCCATTTTCACCCACCAATCCCCACCCAGACCCCCAAGACACATGCTTACATTCCACACACACTTAGTAGTGGCATACACAAAAACAAATATTGGAGGGACGAGAAAGAATTTATTGTAGCGACATATATCATTCATATGTACATATATCTTTAATTGCAACAATATTACATTCATACGTTGATTAGATACAGTAATTTGTAGCAAACCGTAATACTGGTATTCGTTGTGGCTGCAAGGTGTTTATTAGGGATTCATAAACACTTGCTCTGTCATGGTGACAATCACTAGATTGTCTGGTCCAGACTCGATTTGTTTACAATCAACATCGTACAGCTGGAATACTGCTGACACAAATATATACTCATGATATAGTCACAATTGTACATTCGTCTCTTTTTTAGTACAGATTTCTTAAGGATGTGGAAATGGTTTTGTCGCTTCTATTTGCAGCTTACAAGAAAATCTGTTTCATGAAAACAAGGTAAGATATTGACTCGTTTAAGTCATGCCCTTCATATGTCAAACCGTCAATTTATAGAGCAATCAGTTGCCTATGTTCTGCTAATCATTCGTTAAAATGTCACCTGTGAAACAATTCCAAATTATTAGCTGTCTATCTGCTTCAGGGAGGTTTAACCCACTCGCTTAACTTGCACACTTAATGAATTATCAGCTAATCATAGCAGCTTGTGCGCTAAAGTTAACCACCTGGCATTGTTCCCAGTCAAGTCAACATACATCTATTAATCAAACCGGATTTGAGTGCATAAATAGAAGAAGGAACACAAAGTATAGGTGTAGGTGTGTAATCCGCTTGATCCTGATGGTGAGTCTGTCTGACCATCATTGTGGGATTCATCTGCTGGATCCGACACTCTGTTGGTCACACTGTTAGACATACAGACGCCATCATCATCACATGTGTCACAACCGCTTGGACATCGGAGTTCGCAATTCTTCCCCCCCCTCCATCCGTTTGGACAATACCTGCATCTCCCATACTTTTCACAATCATCATCTGTACATTTGATACATTTCCTGTGGCAGTGTTTTCCATGGTAACCCCTTACACTGCCGTGGGTACACGAACCATCTTGACTGGCACACAGTGATTGCTTGCACGTGGTACTGCATGGCGTCAGGCAGTGTTTGCCATGCCAACCAGGCTTACAACCATCTTCACAGGCACCATCATGACTGTAACAACGAGACGGTTGCAGGAGGTGCTGCACCGAGTGGAACAACGATGACCGTGCCATCCTACTTCACAACCCTCCAGACAGTTCCCGTTGTAACGATCACAGTGCCTGTGTCCATCCCCGCCTCTGTAGCATGTTTCAGAACAGTTGTGGTTGCAGTGTCTTCCTCGATAACCTGGACTGCACGATTCACATATACCTGTTCCTCTGTCACAGCCAGTAGTATAACATCGAGGGCAAGTCTTGTCGCACATGTTTCCATAGAAACCCTGTTTGCAACCATAGAGACAATATCCGGTCCAGCTGCATCTTGTGTTGAGGCAGGTATCACATGTTCTGTTGCAGTACTCTCCTGTCCAAGTTTCCTGACAGCCAAAGATACATTGACCGGTTTCTGTATTACAGACTTGATCCTTGCAGTGTAGACCAGTCAATCCTCCATCACAGATTTCAGAACAAACACCTGTATAACGGTCACAGATAGCAGAGATCGTTGTGATGCTCCAACATCTTCTCGGACAGGACACATTGCAGTCTCGTCCATAATATCCTCGCTTGCATGTGAAACTTTCCCCAGTGATTTTGTTACACCCGTCTGTGTAACAGTTGTCATTACATGGGATGGTGCAGTTTGTTCCATAACAACCAACGTAGCATGACTGACATCTTAGTCCACCGTTTCCATGTCGACATCCATCAGTGAAGCATGAGACTGATCTAGCCAAACCTGCAATACCAAAATGTGAAGAAAGATATATATTTGCACGTACATATCTGAAGTTATCCATTTTAAAAAAAAGCAAAGCTTTTATCGTCTAGTTACATTGATAGCCATCGACTTTGATATGAAGTAAAGCTACGCCCGAGACTTTGCATTTCGATTTCCATTTCGTCCCAATGTATGAACATTTTCCTAACATTCGAAAATAGCTGGATCCAATGATGCTATGTTTAGACCTCGGGCATAGCAAACGTTCAATTGCTTTCAACGGCATTGCTTCATTGTATACTATTAAAAAAAGCAGAGGCTATTCCATCCATGGGTGGTATTATTTAGGATCCAAGCTGCATGATTGGATGTGATTTAGAAAATGAATTTAGTACAAAAACGTCTTGTGTAAAAGTGTTTCATGGTGTGCACGCTAACATGGTTGGTGTAAATCTACAACTTACTTTGGAACATGTCATTGTGTTGCTGTACATGTCAGTCATAAAAATCAAACTGAGAATTGTCCTGACATTGTTAAATTCAATTAAACGTTGTTTGACAGGCGGCGTCTGTCACGTCAGGAACTGCTAAGGCAGCTGATGTGGTCGGAAGTTGGAACTAGCATTTGGCAAGAGCTCTTACCGTTTCACAGTCAGTAGTTTTCAGCTTTAAAATCACAAAATCGATCTGGTCCAATCTTGGAAATGTAGATCCTGTCTTAATTAAAGATCACGTCTGACAAGATACTTGTGATCCATGCATACCTATAGTAGGTCCTATACTATTGTTGGAGAAGGTTCGTACATGAGCAAACAAGGCTGGTTCAAGTATATGATATCACTGATCCCCGAACTGTAAGTGACTCTAACACGAGTGGCATAGAGGATTTTATATACTTACCAACACAACGGCTAAAGTACAGAAGTAGGAGGATGTAGAGTCTTTCCACTGACATCATTGACGGTAGTTTTCTGCCTGTCTTGTGTCTTGATTCATAACCGTCAGCCACTGGGTATACACTGTCTACGGGCTTTACAACTTTCCAGACCCACGTGGTAGTTAGCCATTCGAACATCAAATAAAAAACGAACGGTGCCGTAACATACAATATCCATATTTTCGTGCAGAGTTCTGCATTGATGTAGACACACTGCTATATTGTTCATTTGGTGTTTTGAAAATATGTAGGTGACACAGGGTGAAACGGTACTTAGTAGATCATGGAACATGACTCCATTAGCAACAATCGACTACCCGTTGTCAATGTCACATGTCAACAGCGACACAATAGTCCCGGTTGTCTTAGGTGAAGCATTGAAGCAGCTGAGGGATTGGGTTCTTAGTTCAACCAGTAATTTTTTAACGTGGGTCGCATATCGAGGCGCCATACACATGTTGTAACGCTATGTGTAATAACTCATTGAAGTTTGTAGATATTGCTTCTAATGTTGATCGGTTACCTAAATACGATATATTGTACAGCCCTGCTATCAAGTTATCCGAGTTCGGAAGACTCTCTGGTGGCGTCTGTGTATGTGTCCACAAGCCACTAAGTAAAGCTTGTAAGTGGATAAAAACAGACATTGATAATTGTGTGTGTCTCAGTTTCACAAAAGATATATTCTTCACTGAAATATTAATTTACTATGTACATACATACCACCAGCGGATTCGTCCTATTATAATCACACTCAGTCAAAATGTAACCTTGATCAAGTTGATAACTTTTCATTGTGTAATCTTGCGCAATTAAGTGATTCGCATACATTGTCGTATGGTGACATGAACGCTCGAACAGATGTGAGCAATAACCCACATGTTCCTGTCAATAATGATAGAAATATCAGCATTGGTGTAGTTGAAGATGATGATGATATCACAGTTGATTATCGAAAGTCACATGATACTCTCATTAATAAGTTCGGACAAAACTTGATAGACCTTTGTTATGCGTTTCAGCTATTCATCGTTAATGGCAAAGTGTTCGGAGACGAACGAGGTGAATTTACTTTCATGTGACAACAGGGCAATAGTGTTAATGACTATTTCATCTCTTCTCCTGACGTTTTTCAATATATCAGCAAGCTGAATATAGGTGATCAATTAAAATCTGATCATTTGCCGCTGGAACTAACCTGTAAATTTCCTTCCTTGAAAACGTCGAATCTTAATACATCGTCGGAAGGTTTACTTCATAAAATCATATGGAATGATGCTCTTTGTGACAATTTTTGGGAAAATCTAAAAACGAATTATGCTCGTGGAATTCAGATATTTTTTAGATAAACTTGACAGTAACGTTGATGACGCAGTTGATGATTTTATATGCATGATTGTAGAGTCTGTTGCATGAAGAAACGTATAATGAAACCTCTGACGATGACATCGCTAAACTCCGAGTGTAAAAACGCACGAAGTGTGGCACGAAAATCACAGGAAATTTAGAACACATCTTTGTGATTTAGTGATAGTTATGTATAGCACTAATATAGTATAGCTGGTTATTGATCTGTTTCACAAACACTTAGTGTGGCTCAAAGTTACCACACAATACTGACAATCATCTCAAATAGTCACCAGCAAAACTTACGACGAAAAGGAGTAACGACAGAAAGCACCTGACTCTAGCCATTACCACCGTTAGGTGTTGAATGTAATGTTAGATTCCTTTCTTTTCTTTTCTTTTTTTTGGGTGGGGGGTGGGGTGGGGTGGTGGAGGGGTTCACTCGTGTGTCTAAATACAACAACGTCAAATATCGTGGGTTGTTATTCAAGTCACATTGCTGTTATCAAATTGAGTGTTACGTCAAGTGTATCATCTGTGTATATAAATCATTAGACTGATTAATTTTATCTGACCTTGTGTCCAGGTGTACGTACAGGGCATGAAACATGCCGCCAAAGCATTGAAACATTGCTTTGATTGCAGGAGGATTTGGTGAAACTCATTTCAGATAAGTCATCTACAGATTGAAAACAATTGAATTCACCAGAAACTCGTACCTGAAAGAATTTTACCATCAACATACTTTGTAGTTGGTATGTCCACACTCTAAATCCGCCATGAGTTATGACAACATTCATGGCAACACTTCCGTCTGTCTGTATGTATGTGTGTGTGTGTGTGTGTATATGTATTGATTCATCGAGTCTCACACATACAAACACACATATATACATACTAGTATATATATATACACACATATACGTACATACATACATACATACATACATACATACATACATACATACATACATACATACATACATACATACATACATACATACATACATACATACATACATACATACATACATACATACATACATACATACATACATACATACATACACTAGGCACATAAAGAAACTGTGCATACAAAAATTTAAAATCTAAATTTATCAAACCTGTGTAGACACATCAGGATTCAAACTCAGAGATTAGTGACATGTATCCAACATGCATGCACGTGCCACGTTCCGTGACGTCAGTGGGTTCGTCCTTGAGAAAGAGAAACAGAGCAAATGAATGCCACACAATACTGTCACTTGGAAAGTTCAACCCCAGCCATTGCGATCGTTCAAAAAATTAAACGGCTATTGAAACGCATAGCATGCCAAGGCTCACGTCTGCACAACGTCATGAGGCCATTGGGATGGTAAGGGGGGAATGTCTCAACGACACGTGGCTGCACATTTCCACTGCCACCGGAACACCATTTCTGCACTGGTGAGACGCTACCAGAACACAAATGACGTCATCGATCGGCCACGTTCTGGACGTCCACTTGTAACAACGCCAAGACAGGATATATGGATAAGGGTGACCCATCTTCTCCACAGGTTTCAGACTGCAGCGATGACTGCCCAAACCATCCCAGGACTTCGCCGTATCCACCCCAACACAGTTCGACAACGTTTACGTCATCACGGGATCAGACCACGACGTCCCGCCATACGGCCTATCCTGACACAACGTCATCGACAAGCTCGCCGAATGTGGTGACGAAATCATGTCCGCAGACCCTTGTTTTGGTGGAGAAATGCTGTTTTTACAGATGAGTCCAGGTTTAACATTTCCCATAGTGATGGACGTCAACGTGCCTATAGACGCGTTGGAGAACGTTATGCACAGGCCTGTGTCTTGGAGAGGAATCGCTTTGGTGGTGGTTCCGTGATGATTTGGGGTGGAATAACAGCACGCCAAAGAACTCCTTTGGTGATTGTTCAGGGCAACTTAACTGGTGTGGGCTACAGGGATGAGATTCTTCGACCTGTGGCAATTCCTTTTCTGCAACGTCATGGCCCTGGGTTAACATTCCAACAGGACAATGCCCGCCCTCATACGGGAAGGGTTGCTATGGATTTCTTGCAACACCACAACGTTACTGCCTTACTGCCTGCCTGCAAATTCTTCGGATCTCTCCCCCGATAGAGCATGTTTGGGACGAGATGGATCGACGTCTACGCCGTCTTCCTCATCCGCCAGATAACGTCCTTGACCTTGCAACATAACTTAAGAGAATCTGGCGTGACATCCCACAAGCCTTCCTTGCACGTTTGATAGGCTCTATGCATCGTCGATGCACTGCTGTTCTCAATGCCGATGGTGGACATACCCGTTATTGAGCTTGTGACATGGTCGTTGGACCCCTGTCCCGCTTGTGGACTCGTGACGTCATTGTGATTGACTTTTCAATTGAAATTCTCCCGACTTGTTATGGTCATGATTCCTCCATTAAAGTTTAAATGTACCTTTGACATTGTTATCGTACTTATCAACTGGGATAATATTTTGACAATGCACAGTTTCTTTATGTGCCTAGTAATACATACATACACCTCCACATATAAAGATAATTTTATCTATTAAGTACACACTGTCTCGATATGTCTGACACATGTATAGCTACTTGTAAGCCGTCGAGTATACAAAGTCATACATAAGTACTCGGTGTTGAATTACTAAATACATCTTTCACTGACCACTGATGAGAGAAACTCGCTAATCGATATGTCAAACTAAGAGTCACGATCTCAAATACTGACCTCCATACCTTCTGAAGGAAATGAACAACGGTACCATAAACATCATTGACTGTAGTTGTAGTTATGTTAGAGGGGAGGGACGTCAGTCTTGTTACTGCCGCGGTGTTCAATGTCAAGGGATAGTGTGTTGATTTATTATTCTTACTCACATATTACTCACATACATACATGTGAGAAAACCGGTATCAAACATATGTGTGAGATCGATTTCCAAACCCGTGACTGGCTACTCCATAATGATTATGACGGACTCCTTTCCTGATTAAATTCATTGGAAAGCTCCAACCGAGTGCAAACCTTTTACTAGTTCCAAACACCTTTATAACTAGCTGTTAGTTTCGCTGTTGGAGGTAGTTATGCATAAAAACGCACTCGGAATATACATTACAACATCCCAACTGTCACTTTCTCACCTTCTCAACACGTGTATATCTGATGTACGAGTGGTTAAAGGTAAGTAAAATAACATAGATGTATTATGGGTGCCTGCACATGAGGCAGACCTTTTTTTACCTTTGATGTTCACAGTTCTGGTCTTGCAACTGATAGGTGGTTGTTTAGTGGCTTAAAGATGCGATTTTTTGTTGATTGACTATATAACTTCGTGAATACTGATCAATCAGGTATCACCTATATGAGTAGGTATTCTCCTACATTGAACCGTGTTCAAAATGACACCTGTCACTTAATCATAATAGTATGAAAAGTGTTCATCGGAATGCTACTGAAGGGAAAGGTAATTTGGCAATGGCATCAATCCCACCAATGATCTTCCCTGGCAGTGGACACCAATTGGGTTGACATCAACACCAGCAAGCCAGATGACGCTCGGTGCACCAGCCTTGCAGACTATGTTACCAACCAGTGGATAGAGGGTGATCTACACACACACCTGTGGACCCACCACCAAACCATCGGACCAAAAACTACTTGGAAGGATACCATAGTCGCCTGAACAAAAGGCTCATCCCAACATCTTCGAGGCCATCACATTCCTCAAGTCAAAACAAATATCCACTGAATCGAGATTGAAACAATCAGGCAGCAGGAGGCAAACCACTTTCAAAGAGTAGGCAATATGTCCGATTGGATGAGACCCTTTCGGCTCTGAAACGGCGTCTACAGAATGACGAAATAACCCTCATGGACTGTGCGGATTCTGCTTCTTTCAACCTTAAGTTGTGCTATTTTATGATTATATTTTGTATGTACCAGTCTATAAGCAAGGTAGACCGATAGACCTAACGAGCTGATTACTCAGGCATATAATCCGGATTATCCGGATTAGTAGAGAAGAAATAACATATCAGTTAAAACTGGTTTAACACTACCTAATTTTTCCCCCGCAAAGCGAGAAGGTCTGCTTCATGTGCATGAACCGTATTGTGAAATGTATTAACATCTATTGAATAGACTTATTACTATCTGAAAACCATTTGATAAGTCCCACTATATAGCATTTAAAGAAGATTGGTCTTTTAAACTGAACCTTTAATCTCAGTAGAGTGAGCGAAGTCGACACACCGGCGATATTTCAGACACATCGGGACTGGACACCCTCAATATAGCCTCCATCACAAGTGATTGGTCTGTGTTTGGTCCGACTTGGTCCGGAGGTAAAAGCAACGAAACGTCGCAGATCTATCAATGATGTACTGACATTTATTGAATAGAATTACATTCATCTGAAAACCTCTTTGATAAGTATCAGTACATCGCGTTTAAAGAAAACTGGTCGATTAAAAGTGAGTCCCTTTTCCCCTTAATCTGAACATACTCTTCATTACAAGTGATTGGTGCCCAAAGTATTTAAAGCGACACGTCGCTCGAAGTGAAGCCATTTTCCCTTACATTCTCCAAAACTCTATTAGAAGTTTTAAAGTTTATGGTATGCGTTCGGTCCTGTTTGGCCCCGGTGATTAAAGGTAACTAAAACGGCGACGATGTATAATGAAATGTGTTTATAATGATAGAACAACATTATAGTAACCTGCAGAAATAAACACTGGACTGGGCCCTTAATGTAGATAGGGGTGACCAGCATGGTCCAATTATTTAGTGTGCAATTTTTAACTGCGTTTTGGGAGGGTCTGCGTTGTGGGAGTAAACCCTGAGTTGTTTGCTACACAAACCAGATAACAGTGTTGGTCATACATCAATATGTGACACCTCGTCAGTCTGAGTGACAGGCGTGCATGTTATCTTTCGGTAGGTACAGCCAGCTTACCCTCGTTATAATGCCAACATTCGTCAGGGGAGATTTAGGCGTTATATAACCAGGGTTGCAAAATGACTCGTACAGTCGTAAGCCAGTGACCATGTGCATTCAAAGAAGAAAGAGTTTATTGTAGTGATCATTATTCATTCATGTGTCATAGCTAAAATATAACATTCATACACTGACTGGATACAGTAATGTATTTGTTTGTTTATCGTTTAAAGCTTGTCAGGGGACATTTGTTTGTTATTGTGAGTGAGTGAGCTTAGTTTTTCGCTTCTGCCAATGTTCCAGGAATATCGGGGCGGGAGACACAAGAACGGGGCTTCAGACATTGTACCATGCTGGGAATTAAACCCGTACGCCTACCATTGCGCTACTCCCTCCCAAACAATTTTCACCCACCAATCCCCACCCCGACCCCCAAGACACATGCTTACATTCCACACACTTAGTAGTGGCATACACAAAAACAAATATTGGAGGGACGAGAAAGAATTTATTGTAGCGACATATATCATTCATATGTACATATATCTTTGATTGCAACAATATTACATTCATACGTTGATTAGATACAGTAATTTGTAGCAAACCGTAATACTGGTATTCGTTGTGGCTGCAAGGTGTTTATTAGGGATTCATAAACACTTGCTCTGTCATGGTGACAATCCCTGGATTGTCTGATCCAGACTCGATTTGTTTACAAACAACATCGTACAGCTGGAATACTGCTGACACAGATATATACTCATGATATAGTCACAATTGTACATTCGACTCTGCTGTTAGTACAGATTTCTTATGGATGTGGAATTTGTTTTGTCGCTTCTATTTGCCGCTTACAAGAAAATCTGTTTCATGAAAACAAGGTGAGATATTGACTCGTTTAAGTCATGCCATTCACATGTCAAACTGTCAATTTATAGAGCAATCAGTTGCCTATGTTATGCCAATCTTTTGTCGAAATATAACCTGTGAAACAATTCAAAATTCCAATTAGCTGTCTATCTGCTTCAGGGAGGTTTAAACAACTCGCTTAACTTGCACACTTAATGAATTATCAGCTAATCATAGCAGCTTGTGCCCTGAAGTTAACCACCTGGCATTGTTCCAAGTCAAGTCAACAAACATCTATTAATCAAACCGGATTTGAGCGAATAGATAGAAGAAGGAACACAAAGTATATGTGTAGGTGTCTGAGCCGCTTGAGACTGATGGTGAGTCTGTCTGAACATCATTGTGGGAGTCATCTGCTGGATCCCACAAAATCTTGGTCACACTGTTAGACATACAGACGCCATCATCATTACAAGTATGGCAGCCGCTTGGACATCGGAGTCCGCAATTCTCTCCCCTCCATCCGTCTGGACAATACCTGTAATAGAGACTACTTCAGTAAGGTTTGGCCAAACTGCCAAGCTCTGTTACGGAAAACCCTGAAAGATAAATATACAAGTTAATAAATGTCAGTCCGAACCAAGTCATACATGAATATACGTGCATTTAATAAAACATTATTGTGGAGACCATTGTACATTCATATGTAACTACATTTATGATAGGAAAAGTATGACATCCATGCTGTATAAATTTACAGCGTACTGGCATTGTGGCTTAAAGGTGTTTATATGCATATCACAAGGACATATGATATCTGGAGACAACAGGATTTGCGATGACAGAGCATGTGTTTATGAATCACTATGAAATAGTGATGATAACAGGTGTTCGCGAAAGATGAGCGTATCCTGCCCTACCGACACAAGGAAATTGTAGTCAATTGTCCATGGAATTTTTTCATTGGTACATCAAATGTGGAAATGTGTCAGTCATTCGTCAAAACATCCCCATAGGATTAACTCTGAAGCTGTTTCAGGAAGGATTAAATTTAATTTTGCAGATGTATAGAATAAACACCTAATCATTAAGCTGAAGTTGAAACACCTGGCATCGTTACTTGCCAAGTCAACATTCATGTATCAAGAGACTGCCCTGTACTCAAGCTTATCCATTTCTGCTGTTTCAGTAGGGGTACATGTGATTAGATGTCACGTGATCAGAAACTAGCAGCATATACATGCCAATATTACGTTTATGTGAATGATATAAACTTTTCTTCAATATCATTCATTGTTATGACAACTGCTGGGCACAAGAAAGCATACACTTGATAACTGGATTTAACCAAACTAAAAACAGTCGCAAACTGAGGGTCCGAAACATAATTATGATACCCTCATGAGATTTATCACCATCGGAGAGCCATTCCTTGTATGTTTAAATTTCAGCAACCATTATACATGGGTGTATACTTTCTCGTGTCCGTAAGTTTACTTATTTCTTCCATGCTTATATCAACATCAGGTTATGTGTATTCATATCATGTTGATACTACTACTAATACTACTGAAGTAGGCATGAGTGAGTAGGTTTAATTTTATCCCGCTTTAATCAATATTCTAGCAGTTTCACAGCGGGGGTACACCCGGAATGGGATTCACACATTATACCCGCATTTGGAATCGGATTTTGTTCTTCGTCGTGACGTTTTAACCAATAGGCTACCCAAGTGCTACTACGACGACGGAGACCATGTCTACTGATTCCATTTTATGACGGACTACTGACTGGATACTACCTCCCCCCTCACCCTCGAGTTTGTAGTTAAAGCTTTCAGCTGTATTCTCGGGGCCCCTAGTTTCGTCGTTGTCTATTGAATAAAGACGGCACGGGGCATTTGTACGTGCATAGGTACAAAGTAGGCTTATGTTGCATTATGTTTTATGGATGGAGAATATTTTCGAAAGCTCAACGAATATTTGCTGGAATATTGCTGACTGCTGCGTCAAGCAAAGAACGACAATAATCATACTTTAATTCTTTATTCTGGTAATATCTAGATATTCGGGCAAATACAATTGGCACAGCCAATGTACAAGCTAACAATCTGATTAAAATCTCATACTCTAAAGAATACTAAAGACGTATCAGGACTTAAAAACTGAATCGACGTGCACTGCTACCTTTCACCATACCCTCTGTAAAGTAGAAATTCGCCAGTCGCACAAGTCGTTCTCAGTGGACGCGAAGAGTTGCGTCCCTTATTCCTTGTCTCCGTCGACATGCATCTATTGACAAGACACGATTTGAGCGCATAGATTAGAGTAAGCGAGTGAGACTGGCTCAACGCCGCTTTTAGCAATATGCCAGCACTATCACGGCGGGGGACAACGGAAATGGGCTTCACACACTGTACCCATGTGGGAAATAGAACGAGAGGAACAGAAAAAACAATTGAAGATGTGTGAGGGGATTGAGCCTGGTGATGTGGTATGACGATCAGCATGGCGGACAACTGCTCAATGCAACACTCTCCTGTTTAAACTATTTAAGCGAACACACACCATCATTATCCAACATACGTACATCGCTAAAAGAAAGGGACATATAATATATGTGTAGTTGTGTGAGTCTCTTGAAGTTGATGATTTGATATGAGGATCGGCATGGAAACCATCTGTTGCATCCAACATTGTCTTGTTTAAGCCGTCAGACAAACACACTTTGCATGGCTAGAAGAAGGGAACACAAAGTGTATGTGTAGCTGAGTGAGTCGCCTGATCCTGATGATGTGTTGGTGTGACCATCAGGACGTGAGTCGTGGGTTGGTTCCGACACTCTCTTGGTCAAACTGTTAGACACACAGACGCCGTCTTCATCACACGTATGACAGGCGCTGGGACATCGGAGTCCGCACTTCTCTCCTCTCCATCCGTCTTGACAATATCTGCATCTCCCATACTGATCACATTCATCATTTTTACAATTAATACATTTCCTGTGACAGTGATTTCCATGGTAACCCCTTACACAGCCGTGGGTACACGAACCATCTTGACTGGCACACAGGGATTCTTTGCACGTTGTACTGCACGGTGTCAGACAGTGTTTGCCATGCCAGCCAGACTTACAACCATCTACACAGGCACCATCATGGCTGAAACAACGAGACGAGTTGCAGGAGGTGCTGCACCGAGTGGCACAACGATGACCGTGCCATCCTACTTTACAACCTTCCAGACAGTTATCAGTATAACGATCACAGTGCCTGTGTCCATCCTTGTCTCTGTAGCATGTGTCAGAACAGTTGTGGTTACAGTGTCTTCCTCGATAACCTGGACGGCACTGTTCACATATACCAGTTTCTCTGTCACACCCAGTAGTATAACATCGAGGGCACATTTTGTCGCACATGTTTCCATAGAAACCGTGCTTTGCAACCATGGAGACAATATCCGGTCCAGCTGCATCTTGTATTAAGGCAGGTATCACATGTTCTGTTGCAGTACTCTCCTGTCCAACTCTCCTGACAGCCAAGGATACACTGTCCGTTTTCTTTGTTACAGACTTGATCCTTGCAGTGTACACCAGTCATTCCCCCGTCACAGGTTTCCGAACAAGCACCAGTATGGCGGTCACAGATAGCAGAGATCGCTGTGATGCTCCAACATCTTCTCGGACAGGACACACTGCAGTCTCGTCCATAACATCCTGGCTTGCATGTAAAACATTCCCCAGTGATTCTGTTACACCCGTCTGTGTGACAGTTGTCATTACATGGGATGGTGCAGTTTGCTCCATAGCAACCAACGTAGCATGACTGACATCTTAGTCCACCGTTTCCATGTCGACATCCATCAGTTAAGCACGATGAGGAACTGGCCCCAACTGAAATGTGTCATATCATATATGTGCTATAATGCATTACCAAACGTATTTTAATAGACCGACCCAGTCTATCAATTGGAACTGTCATAAGCGCCACTTTACTAGTATGTCAATCATAAAGCCGGGTACGCTCTGCGGATTTGTCAGAGAAACCTCAAACGCTGCCAGGGACTTGTAACAATAATAGATATACCAAAAAATCAAAGTTGATCTCAGCACTGTGCACGCAGAAAAGGTATGTACCAATGTATATACCCCCATAACACTATACACTCGTTTGAATAAGAAATACATTTTTCAATTTAATTTGTTTCCTATGATTGTATTTAATATAAGTTACTTGATGGGACGTAATACAGATTTTCTGTTCATATATATATTTCTTCCGTTATTGGTGTCCCTTTTCATGAAAGATCGTTCCTATTATTTAGCCATGACCATGACAACGAACACTGGCTTTTTGGTTTGTCTAATATTCTAGAAGTGTGACCACAGATTTGTATCTAATTTTGGAATTGCAAACTAAGTGACCTTGACAAACAAAAAGTTAAGACATGATTTGTTCAAACTTCAGAATTTTGAACGTATACGCTCATTAAATGCCTACATTGTTAAGGATGGCAAATGTTAAAATTTAGAGGAGTGAGTTCCGCTTCTGATTTTAGGCTTATTATTAGCCATAGAGTAGTAGATTCCTGGTGAATTGCCGGATCTGATGTTCCAGATTCTTTTTATGAACTATTCTTTTATTTTTATTCATAAGGGTTTTTGGTCTAACTAGGAGAACCAGATATAAAACGTAGACAATGTTGTAACTGTTAACTATTTCTGGATATTCAGATAATGTGAAACGTAAAAGTTTACATAAAGTTCACGGAAACCAAAGAACCCCACAATTTTATAACCCTGCATTAATATTTAAGAATACCAGGAGCTCTAACGTTCAAACACGTCCTACTGCCCTATTTTCATTGTATACCATTATTAAGGTGGTACTATGTGGGAACCAAGCTGTGTGATTATTGGTGGATTTAGAAATGACTATTCCATTCTCAACGTGATATGAATTTCTGTAGTTATCATACTGAAAGGAGGTTATCACGCATTACAAGATTGTATAGTTGTCACACAAGATGGTTTACCTTTAGTTATCCATACAGTACGTCTGTTATCAGGCATTACAAGATTGTTTAGATTTCAAACAATATGGTTTACCTTTAGTTATCCATACAGTACGGATGTTTTTACGTAAGATGCTTTACCTGTGGTTATCATACAATAGGGGTGATTTATTATCAGGCAGTACACGATTGTATAGTTGTCACACAAGATGCTTTACCTTTAGTTATCATACAGTAGGGATGTTATTACACAGGATGCTTTACCTTTAGTTATCATACAGTAGGGATGTTATTACACAAGATGCTTTACCTTTAGTTATCATACAGTAGGATGTTATTACACAAGATGCTTTACCTTTAGTTATCATACAGTAGGGATGTTATTACACAAGATGCTTTACCTTTAGTTATCATACAGTAGGGATGTTATTACACAAGATGCTTTACCTTTAGTTATCATACAGTACGGATGTTATTACACAAGATGCTTTACCTTAAGTTATCATACAGTAGGGATGTTATTACACAAGATGCTTTACATTTGAGTTATCATACATTAGGGATGTTATTACACAAGATGCTTTACCTTTAGTTATCATACAGTAGGGATGTTATTACACAAGATGGTTTACCTTTAGTTATCATACAGTAGGGATGTTATTACACAAGATGCTTTACATTTAGTTATCATACAGTACGGATGTTATTACACAAGATGGTTTACCTTTAGTTATCATACAGTACGGATGTTATTACACAAGATGCTTTACCTGTAGTTATCATACAGTAGGGACGTTATCAGGCATTACAAGATTGTATAGTTGTCACACAAGATGGTTTACTTGTAGTTATCATAAAGAAGTGATGTAATCATGCAGTAAAAGATTGTATAGTTGTCACACAAGACGGTTTACTTGTAGTTATCAATCAGAAAGGATGTTATCAGGCATTACAAGAATGTATAGTTGTCACACAAGATCGTTTACTTGTAGTTATCCATACAGTACGGATGTTATCACGCATTACAAGACTGGATAATTATCCATACAGAAGGGAGGATATCACTCATTACAAGTAGTCATTGAAACATGACGAGATTTGCGTAGCAAGTGTACGAGCGTATGCTATACACGATTCTACCCGCCGGTTCATTTAACTATGAACGTGTAAGTGAGATTAACAAGAGTGTCGTAAACGTTGGAGTACAAAGGTAGCGTATACTGAGGATTTTGAATACTTACAAACACAACGGCTAAAACAAAGAAGTAAGAGGATGAGGAGTCTTTCCACTGGCATCACTGACTGCTGTATACTGCTTGTCTTCGGTCATGAATGATGTGCGCCAACCTGGGAATAGCATAATGCGCAGGGTCTTTTGGTTTTACCACGTTTTCAACACACATGTCAGTGAGACATTCAAACCGCACAATGACACAGTAGGCACTGAGGCATGCCGTGCAGGTGTTTATGTGAAGTACTGTGCACTGATGTAGATACACTGCTAGATTGTTTAGTTTAGGTTTTTTGTTTAATGTTTTGAAATTTGACTGTGACACAGGATGGGGGATTTTGGAACATAACTCAATGAGAGGGAATCGCGTTCAGGTTGTCAACGCCACATGTTGTAAACAATGACACAACAGGCCTAGTCCTATAAGACATGTCGCCGGATGTATTTCCCCATACATTTGCCCATATCTCTAACTTTATTCCTCTCTGCTCGTTTACGAGCGCTTCTTCTATCACTCTTACTCTGGTGTAATACCAGTAGTATCTCGCGCATTACCTGTTCCGTGACATCTCGTGCATTACCTGTTTCGTGACGTAGGCATCTTCAAATTTGCCACTTCATCTCACGCCACGGCCATACGTCATATTCTATTGATGTCCATATATGTATTTTACAGGTATGTACCTTTTCTGTCTACTTTCTTTGTCATCCTCTAAACGTATTATCATAAAGGTACGCGATATCATAGTATTTATAATATCTATTATATTTATATTATAAGGCATCGCTTTGCACGAAATAACTAATTAAACACTGGCACCAGCACGTAAGTAAATGTGAGTGATGTCTGCTTCCTTTAATTTGCTCATAATATTCAAAGTGCAATATTACATAAAATGCTGTAAAGACCATCTTATAAATGGTAAAATGCGTGCAATCTTCATATTTGCCACTTCATGTCACGCCACCGCCGAGGTGAGTTGATTCACCCCTCGGCCATACATCATATTCAATTGATGTCCATATATGTATTTTACAGAATAAACAGATTTATATCAATTACGCCTCAGTCTGATTTATCAGCGGCCAGGACACGCGGCAGACACAACAATTAACTGTGGATTTGTGCGTTCTTTGGGCAAGCCAGTAAGTTTTAAACATGGTGGCATCTCGAATCTCCCCTTTTGTGTGTCTAGGTTCGTCGGCACCATACAATGTTGTAAAACTATACAAACTAGTGCGCAAAAAGAAAAGTGAACACCTTCATTAATGATCGATAAAATCAAAGCAAAACATACAGTGTTTTCAAGTGATGGTACATTTAATGAAGACAGCATGTGGGATAATGCACCCACAGTGTTTATGATAAACTCCTTACAGATAAAGAGCACGTGTCATGTAATGGACAGAGGGGTAGGAATAGCACAGTTCACAGATACAACAAGAGCCAATCATGGAATGTCTCCGTCATGTTAAGTCTCTGGTCACGCATAAACATCCTTAGTAACGAGTGTGACTACCTCTAACAGCAATACACGCCCCGACTCGCCGTGTCATCGATGTCATCAGCCGCCGAATGACGTCATTCGGAATCCCACTATAAACCACTCGTTCCTGAGAGCGTCTCCTAGTTCTTGTCGGTTCGCTGGAGGCCGTAGTCGTCTTCTCACCTAGCCGTTTAGGTCTAAACGAATATTACTAACTTTGCCCAAAATTCAAAATAAAAAGTGTTCACTTTCTTTTGCCCATGACTTTATATATTCTAATCATCTGAATGATTCATTGAAGTTTGTACTCTACCAGAAACTTGACAAACTATCAGGCTTTTACACAGCACTAGAGTGCATTGTCGCCCACGATCACCGGAAGCACATTGACTGAGCTTACTGAGCTGCATTCCATGAGTGACGGAATCCCATGACCACTGGTTGAAACATTCGCACTGTGCTCTTTCAAAGTCCGAAATTCAAATCAGAAACAGAAAATTAAGATAAAGAAAAATGAATGACAAGAGTTTTTCATAGATCACATTTATATTGAAGGTAGTCAAAGGGTTCATTGTGTGACTAAAACAGATTTCGTTCCAAAGTCGGGTACAATGGGTACAATGTGTGAAACCTATTTCTGGTGTTCCTAGACGTGATATTGCTGGAATATTGCTAAAAGCGCGTAAGACCATACTCACTCACTACATCAGTGCTGCTCTTGCCATCGTTCAGGGTAAATGTATACAGTATGGAATGTGTGGAGTCTCTATTTTTCAAACCCCAGAGTGAGGTGGAGTAGTCTAGTGGTTACAGCGTTTGCTCATCACACTGAGGACCCGGGTTCGATTCCCCACATGGGTGCAATGTGTGAAGCCCATTTCTAGTGTCCCCGGCCGTGATACTGATGGAATACTGCTAAAAGCGGTGTACGAGGGGGTATCAAAAAGTTCCAATTATCCCCAAGAAGATATTGCGCAATCAGGATAACATTTTGACTGTAACATCAGTGATCCTTATCTAGTTAATGGACCAAGCACTATCTACTTCCCTACATTCAGTCTTGTGCTAGTTGATCATACACACCAGTTTCCCCAAGTATGGAGAATATTGAGTAATTACGTTCTTGCACTTGATGGGCTGCACTGCACGCCAAAGCCACGATGAGATGAAATCTGTTTAAGGTGGTGATAACCCATCCTATGACACTGTTGTGACATCGAAAAGGAATTTCCAAATTGGTCACATGGACACCCTGAACAAAATCGAGGCGCTGGTTCAGGAAGATCGCCGTGTAACAATACAAATGGTTATGCATGAGACCGACTTGAGCTATGGCAGTGTATGGAACATCATTCATAACCAACTGCACATGTCCGAAGTGTCAGCACGACGGGTTCCTCGCTCGTCTTGTAACCATCGTTGAATGTTGGGTCTATTTGTATGATCCTGACACAAAAGAGATGAGTAAAGAGTGGAAACGTATCACGTCACCACCTCCGGAAAGGGCCAAGGTGCATGAAATCAGGGGACCTCTATTCAGCCGGTCTGCGC
This sequence comes from Haliotis rubra, assembly GCF_003918875.1. Taxonomy (NCBI): domain Eukaryota; kingdom Metazoa; phylum Mollusca; class Gastropoda; order Lepetellida; family Haliotidae; genus Haliotis; species Haliotis rubra. The sequence continues at coordinate 50,140 of NW_025765721.1, read as the reverse complement.
AAGAAACAGTGGCAGAAATGGTGACTCTGTAAAAAAATCATAAGGACATGACAGCAAAATAAAGTTTGTACCCTGATTAAGTCTTGGTGATAATTAGAGCTTTTTGATATCCCCTCGTAAAACGCAATCCACTCACTACTCACTACTCACTACTGATCAATGCATTTAAGATGACGTTATGTATACATATGTCGCGCAATATCTTAAACAGCTTTGATATTGATATTGCCATGATATTGCTGGAATATTGATAAAAGCTGCGTAAAACCATACTCATTCACTCTTTCCAATTGCTGAATCGTGGTACAGTCAATCTAAGGCTGAAAATGGGTCAACCTCAAACAAATTGCAAAAGAAATGGTTTTAAGTACATGTATATTGATTAGAGAAAGGTATCCTCCATCACAAATCAAAAGTCGAATTTTCACAGAGGTGGGGAATTCCAAATTTTAGCTTTTCATAAAGCACCCTACTCTAAAAATTTCATCCTTAAAACTTTCATGACATTGCACGGCTAAGGCATATATGACCCAAAAACACGTAGATAACTTATTTAAATATTTCTATTGAATGAAAACATTTTACTTGACGAATTAAAAGTTCTTTTGCTTCATATTTATATACAAAAATTCTCATCTAGAGGTCCTCATTAAGGTCATCTTGAGGAGCTGCTGTTGAGTTCGAGCAGCTGATACCCAGACAGTTCCCACACCCGGGTGAACACTGCAAACAGTGTTTTCGACAGCTACAACGTTTATTGTCACAGTCATTCTTGCAGTTACACCTTATTACCTTCAGAAGAGGTTCTGGGGCCGCTGGCAAGTGTGTCCGATTTGGATGAAGCTGTCCTTCAACAACTGTCCAACCCCAGTCCTGTGGAACCAAATCACAGTTCGGCCTGATCCACTGTTGAACCTGGAGGTAGACTCGCTGACTGTGGTATTGAGCAGCAGCTGTTGTAGGTGGCAGCACATGTACTTGAACACAGGAGGTACTCTTTATTACCATGGCACGGAACCTCCTACATCGCAATTTGTTCAAACTTTCTCCCGGAAAACCACTGTATAGACATGTAATTGCCTCCTCCTCAGCTTGAACAACCCCCTCTTTTTTGATGAACTGCCGGTAAACACTTCAGCCTGGTGTTTAAAGTGGGGGTATGTTTCCAGTTTCTTCAGTGCAGCACCTTTGCCAATGTCATAGAAGCGTGATGTTGTGTCACAACCAGTGAGGGCATGTATGAATGGAAGGAAGCGAGACAGTTCCAATCCAAGTTTCTCCTTTACCACTTTGATGTCCCATATACGCTTCCGTTTGTCTGTTGCCAGTTTAACCTCTGACTTGAAGTAGATTCTTTCTGAGTTGAGGTCTGCATGAAAGAGCAGGAGCACAAGCAGGTCAGTGTCTTCTCCCAGTAAGACAGTCACATTCTCCAATGCTGAGGATACAGCTGTCTGGACGATCAACAGGTCAGCATCACCAGGAGCACGCAATGTCCGGATACCAGCTTCCTCCATCTTCTTGCCATGGAGATCAATGAAACGTTGCTTGTTCTGTGTGTTAACATTGATTTTTGGATGTTAGATTCATGTCTTCCGTGAATTTGACTTCAGGTCCGGAAACGCCTCCAGTACGCCTCAGATGTGTGTGATCTTTGTGCTTGAGGATTCTGTATATCCATCAAAGACAACTGTGGGATTTGAATATTTCTTCACATGCTTCACATACAAATTGCAAAGAGATGAAAATGAAGCTCCCTGCGACCATGGCAATCTTTGCAACAAAGAACCTCCATCAAAGATATGATTCATAACATCATCATGTGACAAGTTCTTGTCTGGTACAGTTAAACTCCAGATTGCATCTGCAAGTGCTGGCTTCTGTGCTTCTCGTAGAAATCCTGATGAGTCAAACAGTGATGATGGTATGCTGCAAAGCTCGTAGGTGAAGATGTCAGAAATGTCCTCAAACAATCCATCTGCTGCGGTTACGAAGCGTTGGAAGAGGAGCTGGGGATCAACCTGAATCATTTCATCATCAATCTTCACTGCCGTCTTCGTGCCAAGGGTGATAGCCTGATATATTTTCTTGAAGGTAAAACTTTGTACTTGCTGATTGACCATCGATTTGAGTACATTTCTGCAAAGTTAAAAGTTTATGAAACTTATAAAGTGATTCTTTCAACAGTTAGTGGTGTTCCCATTTTACAGATTGATATAAACGTGTGAGGAACAGTAAGAAGGATTCAGCATTTAATTGGTAATTGCAGATTTTCTAATTAGCTAATTTCTTAATATCTTCAAAATAGAGCACAGCTTTATACACGACAATATGCTATGAATTAATAAGGAAACTGTACACTTCACAGTTTTACTTTTAATGAATTTAATGAGCTTGCATTTCATGAAGTTTTTTCCTTTTTGGTCTATATTAAATTTCAATGTAATCTTAAAATGTCTTTTTTGACAAATGACCTCATTTAGACCAGTTTCTGGCAAAAAATCATTTCTTAATTTAAATTTACTTAAATATTAAGGAAAAATAATGTTTAAAAACCCTGTTATCTTATAAATTCACTTATTCTTGGTCAAGTATGTTGAAGTCATGTCATCAGCATGGCCCTTCTGGGTTTCCATAGGGTCTTTTTCCTAACAGAGTGACGTTGCATTTCATGCCATTTTAATCTTAATTTAGACATCACCAAAGCATATCTTTTTGATAAAACGAACATGAATAACACGTTTTAAAATAATGGTAAATGGTAGTTAAGTTTCTTACTTCAAATATTGAAAACGGGAGTTAAAAAGTGTACCATTTCAAGGCAAATGTTGCCGGTGCCGTCAAGTAGATTACTTGTTGCATTTGTAAAATCATGCCATATCTTTGGATCATAAGCGAAGACAATGCACAAATGATGTATAAAATAACTTACCAGATTGGATAGTTGATTTGAAAACAGCAAACACGCATGTTTATGAACTTCTTTTGACGTCTCGATTTAGCTTGTTCGCCGTCAATCAAACAGAGTTGTTTCCCCATGGCGTCCCGAACGGGTCAAATTCGGGTTCGGTAAATGGATTAAAATATTTTAAAGATTTTTATTGTTTCACCTCTTTAGATTTTATTAGAATTTTTATATGTCATTTAGACAATGCCAATGAACATATTTATCGCAAAATAAATTCTTTTGCAATTTGTTTGAGGTTAAATCGTAGATTGACTGGACTATTGCCTTTGATGCGATTATGTCGCCAAATATACATAGCCGTAAAGATGCAGGTTAGAATTGGGACTTCACAGATCTTTAATGGTTGTTCAAATGTGTCGCTATATATTCGGACTTTACTGTAGCGTGTAATACACGGGGACCCTGCGTCTCACTTATTGTTATGTATTTATAGTAAATTATGTGTGTGTATATGTAGTTGTGAGCGTGTAGGACATGTGACACATTTGAGGCAGCATATCAAAAGATCCAAATTAGAAGTCGTATTGCCTGTATGAGAATTTAAATTCTTGATTTAAAATCGGACTAGACCCAGAACACTATAACATATCTGTTAAATAGCAAAAGAATACTACAACAGCCAGTGTGGACGATATCATGTGTAACATGTCATAGGTTTCGAATTACACTTTCCCAGTAAAGTATTCTAGTACTTTTGTTAGGTTTAGTCAGCTACATCACGGCAGGGGTAAATCGGATTCACACACTGTGTCAACGATTAAGTGAGTGAGTATGGCTTTACGCTGCTTTTAGCAATATTCCAGCAATATAAAGATGGGGGGGACAACATAAGTGGGCTTCGCACATTGTACCCATGTGGGGAATCGAACGTGAGTCTTCGGTGTGACGTTTTAACTACTAAGCTACCCCACCGTCCCGTCAACGTTTATATCTCCAGATTATCCCATTTTGCGTCCCTAAGAATGATCAATTTCTGGACCCACAAATCTGAAGTACTTAGCAATATTACTAAATCAGTTCGTGTGGCCTCAGTATAGGAATAAAAATAGACATTGCATAGACGTTCAATATAACTGTAACGCTGATCAGTGTGACCCTGCACTTCCTGGTCCATGTGTACGTAGCTATCAGTGGTATAGTATCACAGCATTTAGTTTGGTATTCTTGTACAAAAAGGGGCGGTGGGGTAGCCTAATGGTTAAAGCGTTGGCTCGTCACGCCGAAGACCCGGGTTCGAATCCCCACATGGGCACAATGTGTGAAGCCAATTCTGGTGTCCCCCGCCGTGATGTTGCTGGAATATTGCTAAAAGCGGCGTAAAACCAAACTCCGTCAGTCAGTCTTGTACAACAAGCGATAAACAGAAATACCATGATCATTTCTTAGAATCGAGTGAAGTTCTAAAATACGGAATGAATGGAGGCCACAATAATGAATGTTTTGACTTGGGTATTACTGGAATGTGACTTGGAATGTAAGCCTACTGTATATCATATGTAAGTTTTGTCTAACAGCAATAAGCCTCGTTTCGATCTCCAGCAATCTGCGCGCAAGCCCACGTAATGCAGTTGGTAGTGTCACTGCGATATCGTCAATCATGGTTCACAATATAAACCACTAGTATGACTGTTCCAGACTTGATTATATACAAGTCTATGTCATGTATGAATATTAATCAGAAGCATATACATGTGTGGGTGTATACTAGGTTTACATATGACCATATTCGACTAGTATACATAGTGATGTAATTGGTCTGAGGTACTCTGCATGTCTACAGTTACAACTGTTATTTTGCAGTCTTCTTCATAAACCACACAACAGTTTCGGTTTTCCGCCAACATGCTCCATTTATTACAACCGGTCATCTAATACAAAACACATACCAATAAGCGGAACCCAATATTCCGCATATCACAATATGCGACACAACAACCACGCCAAGAAATGAATGGACGTTCTTATTGAAGGAAGATCCGTCTATCTAAAGATACATGTATATATACATGTACATATATATATATATATGTTACAGTCAATGTGTAAAATCAGTTAATTTGTAAATTGCCTGATTCACTCAGCCATTTTGTGAATTTGAACATTTCGGGCAATTTACAAATTGACTGATTTTACACACTGACTTTAGCATACATAAAAAATATAATACATACTATAATGTATGTGTGTATATATATATATACATATGTGTGTGTGTAAATATGTTTATATATATATATGTGTGTGCATATGTATGTCTGTAATAAATGTATTTTATGTGTGTTTCTGTATTTATCCTGAACATGTATTATTTACATAAATATATAAATATTATATACATTGGTGTTTTAAATCTAAAGTATATAAACACACATACATGTTATACATATCTAATACCTCACTTGATGATATACAGGCTGCCTAGGCACAAAAAGGCAAAAGGAGAAGTGAAAACTAAATTCGGCATTGTACCATTACAACATATATAGCTGATACATGCCTCAATGTTTACAACTTTTGTTGTAGTCTTCCTCAGTACTATATATCACAATTTGAGCTAAATATCATAGATAAGGAAGCTGCCTCTGATTGTGTAAACAATATCACAGTAGACTATGTACACAGTTGCTCTTTAGATATCATTGATAAGGAAGCCTTCTCTGACCGTGTAAAAAAATATTCACAGTAGTATATATATACACAGTTGCTCTTTAAATATCAAAGGTAAGGAACCTGATCTGATTGCGTAAATAAATTCACAGTAGAATATGTACACTGTTGCTCTTTGGATATCATAGAATGATATAGAAACTGATCTGATTATGCAAACAAGTTCACAGTAGAATATGTACATAATAATTCTTTGACTATCATAGATAAGGAAACAGTAATATGTAAGTATTACATAGAATATGTACTTCTTTGACTATCATAGATAAGAATACTGTATTTGATTATGTAAACAATATCACAGTAAAAGATATACACAGTTGCTGTTTAAATATCATAGATAAGGAATCTTTAACTGACTGCAAAACATTCCGTTGTAGAATCTGCAAAGAATAAGTTGATATCGCAGTAACAAGCCATTGAATAGAACGCATTTTCACCTCTAGGAAATGTCATGACCTCAAGAAACACCCACCAAAAGAAAACTGGAAGCTGGAAGCTGCTATGTACATATGGTATAATTTCATCAGGAAACACTTGTGTTACTGAAACGTTCTTTAACTTCAATAATAGAACATTGATGCTTTAATATATAATTTAGTCATCGGGTGAAGAAATCCTTTCTGCAATCAATTTGGAACCTTAAAAAAATAAAGCCACTGGACTAGATCACCTTAAACGATTATTTTATTATTCCACACATTTAATACCATTCCTAACTTATGAACTGCTAAAATATATAGTGTGTTTCATAACTTAGTAAAGAACATGTACCAGAGTGTACTGTTCTTAAATCTTGGCATTTGGAAACGCTCACTAGAAAATTTCCTAAACTTGCATTCAACACCAAACTATACTTCCCATCTAAAGTTTAGACTCACTTAAAACACTCACTATACGTTATTCACATATATATGGTTATATCGAGGATTGATTTCTCCACTAACTTGAGGGAACCAACTGTAAACCTCATGCAGATGAATTGCATCAAATTGCTCAAAGGTATTAGCAAATAGTGTGCATATGAACAGATGCATTTTGATGTAAAGTTTTGTGAAGAATTCGCCAATTTTCACTATCTTTTTTCGTTTATTGAATTCATCAAAATAATCTTTTCAACGTTACGTATTTGTTTTACTATACACCAGTTCACGTGTAAACAGTACCTTTAAACATTATGGAATATTTTGCAAAATTTTGCGTTAAGTTTAAGAACTATTGATAGCGTACTATAAGGTGGTTAAAGGCAATATAACATTGTTCCTAAACGTCAATCTTGATGTAATTTGAAAAATTTTTTTATCCAGTACGTGAGTAAAAATTATGAAACACTTGTTTAAATTCATAAAAACCATAAAACCATTATAGAAGTGTCGAAGCCGTTCAGAAGCCTGTCATAGATTTCTGTTACCTTAATTCTGTCATATTTCATCGAAACTCTCATCTTTATATATGTATGTATTTGCCCAATACCCCTGTCATCATGATCTTGTATTATATGCGATTTTTTTATCCACGTTTCATGTACCCCAGTTGATATCTTTTTTGCAAATCTACAAACTGCAAAATCTACAAAAATCATTCGTCAAGACATCACAGAAGGATTTGCTTCAGTTAGGATTAAACAACTTACTCAAGAATAATCTCCTAATCATAACACCTGGTGTGCTGAAGCTAAACACCTAGCAAAGGGAACTTGGCATCGTTCGAAGCCAAGTTGACATGCCTCTGTTAATAACACTCGATTTGAGTCATGTGCATAACAAGAAGGAAGGAAAACAAAGTATACGTATAGTATTGTGTGAGTCGTCTGTAGGATCCGACACTCTCTTGGTCAAACTGTTAGACACACAGACGCCATCATCATCACATGTGTGGCAGCCGCTGGGACATCGGAGTCCGCAATTCTCTCCTCTCAATCCGTCTTGACAATATCTGCATCTCTGCAATTTTTACAATTGAAACATTTCCTGTGACAGTGTTGTCCATGGTAACCACTTACACAGCCGTGGGTACACGAACCATCTTGACTGGCACACAGTGATTCCTTGCACGTTGTACGGCATGGCGTCAGACAGTGTTTGCCATGCCAACGGGGCTTACAACCATCAACACAGGCACCATCATGGCTGTAACAACGAGAAGAGTTGCAGTTGGTGCTGCACCGGGTGGCGCAACGATGACCATGCCATCCTACTTCACAACCCTCCAGACAGTTACCGGTATAGCGATCACAGTGCCTGTGCCCATCCCCGCCTCTGTAGCACGTTTGAGGTCAGTTGTGGTTACAGTGTCTTCCTTGGTAACCCGGACTACACTGTTCACACATACCTGTTCCTCTGTCACAGCCAGTGGTCCAACATCGAGGGCAAGTTTTGTCGCACATGTTTCCATAGAAACCCGGTTTGCAGCCATCAAGACAATATCCGGTCCAGCTGCATCTTGTGTAGATATCACATGTTCTGTTGCAGTACTTTCCTGTCCAACTCTCCTGACAGCCAAGGATACATCGACCGGTTTCTTTGTTACAGACTTGATCCTTGCAGTGTACACCAGTCAATCCCCCGTCACAGGTTTCAGAACAAACACCTGTATAACGGTTACAGATAGCAGAGATCGTTGTGATGCTCCAACATCTTCTCGGACAGGACACATTGCAGTCTCATCCATAATATCCTGGCTTGCATGTAAAACATTCCCCCAGTGATTCTGTTACACCCGTCTGTGTAACAGTTGTCATTACATGGGATGGTGCAGTTTGCTCCATAGCAACCAACGTAGCACGACTGACATCTTAGTCCACCGTTTCCATGTCGACATCCATCAGTGAAGCATGAGGAGGAACTTGCCAGATCTGCAATACCAAAAAAGTGAATATAGATATATGATTGCACTTTTGGTTCGATAAAGATGTGAAAAGTGAAGCTTTTATCGTGTAGTTACAATGATGCCCATCGACTTTGATGTAAGCAACTTAAATATGAACTATTGCCGTCGTCATTGGTAGTGAAGATGTGGCAGAGACTTTGTAGTCAAGGTCTCCGCAACGATTAGTCTACACCTAGGACATAGCCAACCATTTAATTGCTTCCTACTGGCCCATTTGCATTGATTCATTGTATACTATTAACAAGTAGAGGATATTCCACCCTTGGGGGATATCATTTGGGAACCAAGTTGTATAAGTGTAAATGATTTAGAAAAAGACTATTCCATTCACAACGTCATATGAATTTCATCCAAACACACCAAATTCGTGTATACGTTTTTTCATGGTGTGCTCGCGAACATGTTTGGGGTACAGTTGTAAATTTACTTTGAAACTTGTCAATGTATCGCTGTACATTTCAGTCGGAAACCCCAAGTGAACGTTGTTCTGACACTGTTTTAAACGTTTTACATGCGCCGTCGGTCACTTTAGAAGCCGCTACTTGCAACTGGTAGGGTTGGAACGTCGAACAGGACCGAACATTGTGCAAGAGCTCTTACCGTTGTACAGTCAGTAGGTTTCAGTTTACAATCGCAATATTGATATCGATATAATGCAATGATGGAAAAGTACATCTTGCCTTGATTAATAAATTGTTGAGTGCGGCGTAAAACTTAACTTGATTAATGATCAATGCTGACAAGTTGCTTAATATGTTTCAAGCATACCCATACTATTGCTGATAAATATTCGCACGTGGGCAAAGAAGTACCGGTTCAGGCATCCATAAACAGTTATCGACTGCGTTATATATCACGAAGAGAGGCTGGGAGATGATGATAATATGAGACCTATATTATTGCTCATAAAGATCTCAGAGTTTATAAGGCCAGTTCAAGTACATAATACCCTTGGTCTGTGAACATGTATGTGATACTAAAACGTTGCAGGTGTTGAATACCCAGGCTATTAATACCTACCGACAGAACTGATGAAGAAAAGAAATAAGAGGATGAAGAGTCTTTCCACTAGCATCATTGGCTGTTGTGTATTGCTTGCCTTGGGTCTTTAATAATGTGTGTCAGTCGAGAGAATAGTATAGTACGAACGGTCTTTGGGTATTACTTGCAACCCAACCAACGAAATAGCTATAGTGAGCTATTTAAACGCGAGAATGTGCCATACAATACGGGTATGTATGTGTAGTGTTACACAGGGCTCAAGCATACTGTCCATGAACACTTATCCACTGCATTACATATCATAAAGAGCGAATGGAGATGGATACATTACATAATAGATACGGTTAAACGAACAATACAGTCTACCGTGGCAAAAAACGCCCAACATTTGTCTGATCACACTCGGGTGGTCAAGTCAGTCCAAACCGTGTCAGTATCCTGTCAAATCATTTTCAACTTAGGAAACAATATATACCCACCAACAGTTCAGTCCATACATAAGGAGCTGATCGAATTGTACAAGTTAACAATGTTTACCTCTGTCATTACCTGTAATAGAGACTACTTCAATAAGGTTTGATCAAACTGCCATGCTCTAGTATGCAAAACCATGTAAGATAAATAAACAAGTTATAAACAAGTTCGAACCAAGTCATACATGAATATATGTGCATTTAATAAAACATTATTGTGGAGACAATTGTACATTCATATGTAACTACATTTATGATAGGAAAAGTATGACATCCATGCTGTATTAATTTACAGCGTACTGGCATTCACTGTGGCTTAAAGGTGTTTATGTGCATATCCCAAGGACATATGATATGTTGAGGCAACAGGATTTACAGGCAGCAATGTGTTTTCTCCACCATTTTGAGTCGCGTCAGTATTACATCTGTAGGATGTTGCTCGTAAACAAATCGAGTCTGGACCGTAAAGACAATCCAGTGACTGTCACCATGCGATACGATGATAGAGCATGGATTTATGAATCACTATGAGTAGTGATGATACCAGGTTTTTGCGAAAGTGAGCATATCCCTCCCCACCGGTTGCACCTGTCATAAACACAAGCAAAGTGTAGTCAATTGTCCAGGGAATTGCATCGGACATATTTTGTTTCATTCATACATCAATTTTGGAAATCCCATAAAACCATATGTAAAGCCAACAGGTAATAGAGAGCAATGAGTTCCTAGATCCGTTAGTGTTAGAGCCGCCAATCATTCGTCAAAACATCACCACAGGATTAACTCTCAAGCTGCTTTCCAGGAAAGGATTAAATTAATTTTGCACATGTATAGAATAAACACCTAATCATTCAGCTGGAAGTTGAAAACACATGGCATCGTTACTTGCCAAGTCAACATGCATGTATCAATAACACCCGAAGACATTGCTAGAAGAAGGGAAGGCAGAAGCAAAGCACATTGAAGAACCCCCTGACCCATGAGACTCAGTACTGTTGTCAATTGCATTTCAAGGTGCTTCGCCGAGTGGCCCTCGAGGACCAAAAACTTTATGACTGGTCTGTACTCAAGCTTATCCATTTCTGCTGTTTCAGTAGGGGAACATGTGATTAGATGTCACGTGATCGGAAACTAGCAACATATACATGCCAATATTACGTTTATGTGAATGATATAAACTTTTCTTCAATATCATTCATTGTTAGGGCAACTGCTGGGGACAAGAAAGCATACGCTTGAAAACTGGATTTAACCAAACTAAAAACAGTCGCAAACTGAGGGTCCGAAACATAATTATGATACCCTCATGAGATTTATCACCATCGGAGAGCCATTCCTTGTATCTTTAAATTTCAGCAACCATTATACATGGGTGTATACTTTCTTGTGTCCGTCAGTTTACATATTTCTTCCCTGCTCATATCAACATCAGGTTATGTGTACAGTTAGTTATTCATATCATGCTGATACTACTTCTGCTACTACTACTACTACTACTACTACTACTACTACTACTACTACTACTACTACTTCTACTACTATTGAATGAGTGAGTGGGTTTAATTTTATGCCGCTTTCATCAATGTTCCAGCAGTTATACAGCGGATGGGCTTCACACATTGTACCCGCATTTGGAATCGGATTCTGTTCTTCGGCGTGACGACCGAACGCTTTAACCAGTAGGCTACCCCAGTGCTACTACTAGTTTCGTCGTTGTCTATTAAACAAAGACGGCACGGTGGATTTGTAGGTGCATAGGTATAGGTAGGCTTATGTTGCATTATGTTTTATGGATGGAGAATATTTTCAAAAGCTTAACGAATATTTGCTGGAATATTGCTGACTGCTGCGTCAAACAACTATTCAATCCAAACAAAAGAACGACAATAATCATACTTTTAATTCTTTATTCTGATAATATGTAGATATTCGGACAAATACAACTGGCACAGCGGGAAAATACGTATCTAAATGTATCGGTACAAACGTTGAAAGCAATGTATAAGCTAACCATCTGACTAAAATCTGATACTATCACAAGAAAAAAATGGTGATTTCCAAAAATTTCCAATTTGGAAGTATCATATTTCCAAAAAATTCCAAAATTGGAAACATGATGTGTCCAAGGCTTGGAAATTTTTGGAAATTTAGGAAGGATTTTACCACTACTTCTTTGAGTTTCTCCTTTTCACAAGGATCCCCGTGAGTGTATAGACTGTGTATTCGTCCTCCCAGGAGTGTATTCGTCCTCCTATGGGATCAACTAGGAACCAGTTCTATATTTAGTATGACCAGGAGACTATAAGACATTGCAGAATATCCCTGGTATAACTTCACTCGTCTGCATCCTTGTTGTTCTAGGTGTTAAAATTGATATTGACTGTCATATTTGCCCTGATATGGCTAGCATTTTCCAAAAATACCGTTTTAAGTGTATGTTTTACTTATTATCCACAGAAGCGCAAAATAGTTTTGACCTGTCACGGTTTGCATAAACATAAATTACATAGACCTACGTTACATCATTGATTAAATAAAAGTTTACCGGACCCACTGACTAACTGGACAGGGTTTATTACATGTCATAAAACTGAACCCTTGCCAGGGAATAATAGGTTTATTGTAGTAGAATACTTTCCCTAATGGTACCCTCTAATTAACACCTGTAACAAGGGATGGACCGTTTGGGTGGTTTATCATTGCGAAATCAACAATCAAGACTGTTGTTTTAAGACTGTAGGCGAATAGAGAACAACCCATTTGGGTTTGTGGTCAGAGACGGTGTTATGCAGTTGCTGTATTCACGAAATATCATGAACTTGATAATAGATAATTGGTTATATTGTCCACACACGGGCGGACTGAGGCAAAAAGAACCCAAATGAATTCCTTCTTAAAATCTTCATAGTGTACTATTAATTTGGTCATATACAACAAAAGGTGACTAAATGTTTAATTTTAGATAACGTTAAAGGTCACATGCAACCAAAAGTCAAACATAATTAAAACACAATTATCACTTCTTCATGACATATAATATGCATTGTTGATTATGAAAAAAACAAATAAACAAAATTATAAGCGTACAATCGCAAATCAAAAGTGCAATATTTTGCACTTGGGTTTACCTCCCTCGAAACGAAGCAACCGGGATACCGAAGCCAGTCAGAGCGGGTGGGTGTGCACTCAAGTGTAACGGCTGGTTCATTAGCAGATGCCGTCTTCACGGCTCATTGTGTGTGTATATAGAAAGATGTTGGGTTTTGTAAAAACATGCTCATTTTTGTGTATAACATTTTGCAATCAACAGACATCATAACATGTCATGTGTTCAAGTATCACACCTACCTGTCTGTGTAATTACATAATGTGACAGAGACCGAACTCGGGCCATAAATCAATGCGTTTTGTTTATGGTGTATAGCCTGATTGGTGTTAAGTTCAAATTGCATGTGGTCAGTGATCGCAGTTGTGTATTGAATATTGTCATTAGCAGACAGGCAGGCAGACACATAGGTGTCAATAAAACAGACATTGAGTTTTGTCTGTGACAACGACATATCTATATCACAGTTAGAATTTGTGTCAACGCTAAATAATGACACTGCTTTTAAGTATCGAACTGAGAAAGTGACTCGGTAAGAAGAACGTGTGGTGAAATAGACAAATGAAATTATATAAACAGTTTATCTACTGTCATAACATATAAAAAAGCTCGCGCCTGTGAGATATCAACAAAACATTATGAAAATAGCTCACACCAAAACCTTCACCGAGTATTCACCAGACAGCCCGCTTCCAAGTTGCGCGAACCTATTTCACTGCGCACATGCTATGAGCGCAGCCTAGCTGTTGAAACCCGTTTTCCCCCGAAATTTTCGGGGGAAAATTAGTGAATCGTTTGAACTCCGATTTCGCGCGGTTTTTTTCATCGCGTTATTTTTCAACTTTATAACTTGAATTTGCATTTTTGATGATTTGTTTCGGTACGTCCATACCGAAAGGTATTTGAATCTGCAAAGTTGTGTTTTACGTTGCATGTGACCTTTAAAAAAATTCTAGAGAAATCCCTACATAAGTTCATATCACAGATGATTCCAGAGACAAATAGTTTATGAGATTCTAGTTTAAAAAAAAGCATTAAATTCCAAGCAAGCCAATCTGTTCTCTAATACTCAGATATTATTATCATTTACACGAAAATAGTTTGAGATGTCGACTCAGGAAGCCGACCTTTCAATTTTTATAAGGCTAAGGACGTTGACAAGGGGTAGGCTTTGAAGTTTGTGTGTTATTTTAGCACATGGCTAATCTCATGTGACGTGTTAGTATAAGCTGGTGGTTGATGGAAGTGAACACATCGCACACGGAAGTCGACGGTGTAAAAACATGATTAAAACAATCATATGATGAACACATTTAACAAGGCACTGATCCAGAGCAATTTCCGCGCACTGGTTGTTGCTGTTGTTATTGTTTTTCTCCCCTGAGCACCCGGATGATATCCCAGTATTTTCAAAGGGTTCGTGACCTTTGCTGCGCCATCCGCATGCGCAGTTGATCGTATAGGTATAGATTGATCAACAAAATGAAATTTTCTTTACTCGATAATATTTCCATCTTCATTTTTATTATAAAAAATAAAAACAGTTTGAAGTTTAATCATCTACAAGTGGTAAAACATCATGACTGAAAAATAAGGAAGTCAATGTATGTCTTTATATTTTGTCTTATAATCCTAATTATTTTATTGCCATATTTGTATGCATTTTGAAACTTAATAAAAAGCATACGATCTACTTATACTTATAGCGTATATATAACATGACTGTAATATCTAGACATATTATAGAATGCCAACATGAATCATATTTCCCACACGCCCTAGGTATGACCTAGTGTATGTTGTCTGTCCCATTACGCTACACGGCGAAAACAAATTATTCTGTTGAATGCTACCACAAATGAATAAAAACAAAATGCAAATCTAAGAAAAAAAACAGACTAAAGTCTGCAACAATGTCAGGTTATTAACTTGTTCGAGTAATGTATCCATCAATATCCACATAGGTTTAGTCCCGATTTTGACAATGAACTTTGGTACCCTTGTCAGCTCTTCTCGTGCCCGTTTTTTACAGTACTGGTAAGGATATAGGAACCAATAGAGCTTTGGTCTGGATGTGTATGCTGTTTGTCCCCCTCTTCTGACAACAGTCCCATCTGCTGTTGTAGTGACTGAGGCTGTTTTCAGGCACTGACATCTCCATATAATGGTACCATTCCTGTTGGCAGTTCGTCTCAGATACCTATATCCATCCAGCAACAATTCTCCACCTGTTCTCCTACCATCTAACTTTGTACCTTTCTCAGCCATGATGAAATCTGATAAGGAAATGTGATGTATATGGGGCATATATACTTTGCAAGTAATTGGTAAAGCCATTTCTCCCATCCTGCTCATGACGAAACCTTTTTTTAAATATTGCATTCATACATCTCAACGGATAATGCTGCTTCTCGCATCCTTTTCCCTCAGTTGATTGTGATATTAGTGTTCCAGAATGTCACTTGTTCTGTACTTCTCTCGGGTGATTGCATTTACTAGTACATAACTACCCTTAATTGGTGCAGCTAGTTATCCCAGGTTTGAGAGCGAAACTTCGCGAATCAGTGACCAAGATGCTGTCAATAATGGGACACTACCTCCACATAAAGGAACAATATGCCATTGATCTGCATCTGACAAAGTGTCTTTTAACAGTCTAATATGCGACAAAGGGCTACATCGATTCAGTTTTCTTCACATTGGTGTATAATCTCATTGGTCATCCAAGATCGCACACATGACAACTAATTGCATGATGTCTGCCATTCTTTAAAAAGGTAATATAAAATGAGCAATCAATCCACTTGTGTTTTTCTTGGTCATCTCCTCCCCCACAATCCCCACCCACCCGTACC
This sequence comes from Haliotis rubra, assembly GCF_003918875.1. Taxonomy (NCBI): domain Eukaryota; kingdom Metazoa; phylum Mollusca; class Gastropoda; order Lepetellida; family Haliotidae; genus Haliotis; species Haliotis rubra. The sequence continues at coordinate 34,180 of NW_025765721.1, read as the reverse complement.
ATTGTCTTACTAATTAACATGGTCTGGTGATCCTCTTACGCCTTAAAGGTCACATGCAACCAAAAAATCAAACATAATTAAAACACAATTATCACTTATTCATGACATATAATACACATTGCTGATTATGAAAAAAGATATAAACAAAATTATAAGCGTACAATCGCAAATCAAAAGTGCAATATTTTGTACGAAGCAGCCGGGATACCGGACCAAGTCAGAGCGGGTGGGTGTGCACTCAAGTGTAACGGCTGGTTCATTTGCAGATACCTCACGTCTCATTGTGTGTGTATATATATAGATGTTAGGTTTTGTAAAAACATGCTCCTTTCTTGTGTATAACATTTTGCAATCAACAGACATCATAACATGTCATGTGTACAAGTATCACCTGCCTGTCTGTGTAATTACATAATGTGACAGAGACGGGGTGTGGGCCATAAATCGATGCTTTTTGCTTATAGTGTGTAGCCTGATTGGTGTTAAGTTCAAATTGCATGTGGTCAGTGATCGAAGTTGTGTATTGAACATTGTCATTAGCAGACAGGCAGGCAGACACATAGGTGTCAATAAAACAGACATTGAGTTTTGTCTGTGACAACGACATATCTATATCACAGTTAGACATTGTTGCTAAATAATCAGATTGCTTTTAAGTATCAAACTCAAGTGTTGAGTTGAGTTGAGTTGGGCTTTACGTCACATCGGCATTATTCCAGCCATATAGTGACGAGAACAAGTCTGCATTAATATACATTGTAAGTACAAAGTGGTTTCGTTTCAAAGACATACGTTCATTACATTGTCATTTTAGAACAGAGAATGTCATAGCACTAAATTGAAAAGCAGGTAAATTCGTTAGTGACATTACACAGTTACATTTTATGATATAGATCAACTTCCCTCATATAGTTCAGTATCAGATGAGCGCTCACGCTGGAGAACAGATCTTTCAGATTGGTTGCGTGATAATGCGAGTCCCTTGCAGATGTAAAATCCACACAGTCAAGCAGAATATGCTTGGCGGTGAAATCCTCATCGCAGGAGAGACATATGGGGTGTCCATCCCCATCCGTTTTTAGCAGATAGTCATGTGTAAACCGACTGTGGCCAATACGACATCGTCGTAAAATTACTTCATCACGTCTTGACTGGCAACCCAAGTAGGTATAACCGATTGTTGGCTTCAATTCAGGGGGTTTGTTTCTTCCTACTTGAGTGTCCCACCTTTTTTGCATCAGGTCCCGAGTATAGCTTCTGATAGTGAGTTTGAAATCACAGTACGGGATTAGCAGTGGAGATAGGGGCTTTTCAAGAGCTGCTTTTGCTGCAGCATCGGCCTTAGTGTTACCTGCTATGCCGACGTGACCCGGCAACCAGCAGAGGATGATGTCATATTGGCCAGTAGAAAGGTCGTTGTACAGTTCTAATATGTCCAAGATGATTGGGTGACTTGAAGTCACGTTTAGAAGTGCTTGAAGGCAGGATAATGAATCTGTAAATACGATGAAGTCTTTGGACTGATTTTGCTGTTGAATGTAGGTCAAAGCTGAGAAGATAGCTTTGGCTTCAGCGGTGAAAATGGAACTTTGGTCGGGGATCCTAGAGGCGACAGTCTTGGCTCCAATGACTGTAGCGCTGGCAACTTGGCCATCGTCCTTGGGATCCGTCTGTGAAAATGAATCTGTGAGTGTTATACTTCGAACGTAACTGGTTGTATTCCTGTTGGAACACCAAGGGATTTGTTTCAGACTTTTTGAGAAAGTGACTCGGTAAGAAGAACGTGTAGTGAAATAGACAAATGAAATTATATAAACAGTTATATCGGTAATCTACTGTCATAACATATAAAATGCTCGCACCTGTGAAATATCAAGAACACACCAAAGCCTGCACCGAGTATTCACCGAACAACCCGCTTCCAAGCTGCGCTAACCTATTTCACAGCCCAACTGTTGAAACCACTTTTCCCCAAAGCGCTGGGGGGAAATTATGGAATCGTTTGAACTCCGATTTCCGACTGTGACCTTTAAATAAACAACTTGCCCGACTAGCAAAGGAGGAACTCCCCCATCAACTTACTGGCGGTTAATACATTAAAGGAATGATGTTGTTTTTACACAGGTACTTTACGACAGGTTGTAATCAGTATAGATTAGTAAATCTACATACATAAACACTACCTTTTGACATATCCGCTGTGCAAGATAAAAGTAATTAATCAACCAGCGTGTTATCGGTTAATCCTTTGATCAATGTTTGTTTGTATCTCAGCTGATAATTCCATGAGCATATTACATAAAATGTAATACATTTGGCACATCAGACCTTAATTCATAATGCTGAGTATTTACACAAGAAATGCGAAATGGGAACCTCTGTCGGGTAATCTGAGTGGTTTTACCTTCATACCAGTTATAAATTCAAACTGGAAAAAAAATCCACAGTTACAAGCTTGGAAATGTCTTGGAAAGATGATGTTTCCAAGACTTTTCCAATTTTGGAAAGATGATGTTTCAAAGACATTTCGAATTTTGGAAAGATGAGATTTTCAATTTTGGAAATATCCGCAAGGGGAGATAACTGGTGGGTGATGGTAAATGATTGTTCTGCATGGGCTAATAATAATAATAATAAGTGTGCTTGTATAGCGCACAAATCAAACTGCAAGGCAATTTCTCTAGGCGCTAAAAGATAGAGTGATCTGAAGAAAGGATTAAAGTTCATAAGCTTGTTTAAAAAGGAAAGTTTTCAGTTGGGACTGGAAAGATTCCACGGACGCGGCTTGTCGGATGTGAAGAGGCAGTGAGTTCCAGAAAAGGGGAGCTGTGTAAGAGAACTGTCTATGTCCATATGACTTTAATCTGACCTTGGGGACATTCAACTGACAATTAGAACTTGATCTTAAAAGCCGTGGTGGGACATATTCACTGAGGAGATCTTTCAGATAGATTGGAGCTTTGTCATGGAGGCACTTTGAAAGCGAGAGTGAGGATTTTATATTCTATTCTCTGTTTCGTGGGCAGCCAATGTAAGCGTATCAGCAATGGTGTAATGTGACTGCGCTTGTTGACTCGGCAAATCAATCGCGCCGCAGAGTTCTGAATCCTCTGGAGCTTGGACAATAGATCTTGGCGGATATTTACAAGAAGACTGCAGCAATAATCCAAACGTGAGAGAACAAGTGAACGAACTAGGTGGTGAGCCAGCATCAAATGTCAGAATATCACGAATGGAAGCAATATTTCTGAGATGAAAATAGCATGACTTACAAACAGAGTTTACGTGTTTCCATGGATAAATTTGAGTCTAGAAAAACACCAAGGTCTTTCACGGAATCACTGAAAGGAACTTTCTCATTACCCACTACCAACGAAGACACATCCACCTTAGCAGTGCTACTGGGTTCCACACAGCAAAACCTCGGTCTTACTGTCATTTAATCTCAGCTTCCTTTGTATCATCCATGCTTTGGAGTCAAGGATACAGTCTTCGATTATAGACATATCGGCTGGAAGTGAGTCCGGTTTAGTGGAACGCAACAGCTGGGTGTCATCAGCATATGACTCGTACATCACAACATGATGCCGAATGATATTGCCGAGATTCTTCATATAGAGTGAAAAGAGAATGGGCCCAAGAACGGAACCTTGTGGCACTCCGTATATAAGCTGATGCGTACACGATTTCACGTCCTGAATGACCACAGATTGTGTCCTATTATTGAGGTATGAGACAAACCATCCAAGAGCTGTGCCATGAATACCAAATTCTGTTTTCAGACACTCAGTTAATAGCGGCATGGGGGCGGCATGAGTGTTTCATGTGGGTGTTAAGGCGACAGACGGTAGTCTTTGATGTTTGGTGTTGTTTTAGTAATGATTGTTTAATGGATTAACGAAAGCATTATCGACTTGACTAGTCGAAATTGCAGTGGTGAACACATTTTAAATGTTCACTATAACATGTGTAGGTTTATGCCACCAAATACTGGTTACAGCAAAGGGGGTAGTAATCGCTGAATTGCATGCAATGTTAATTGACCCCTGAAAAAACTTATGGGCCGACACTGTTTAGAGGATACGAACGGTACTTCATTGTTGCATAAGAAATACATATAAGCATTTGATGTGTACTGAAGTTAAAATAACAGATACCTTAGTAAATTTTCATTTGTCATAAATATAATATGTAATAGACATCATATGTTTACGTGGCATGATTACATATCGAGGTAAAAAACACGGGAATAAGATCAAATTGGATCAGTCACTATGCCATCTATGCATTAGAAAATCTGAAAAGCATACACTGCTGGTATACTTTATTGCAATCAGACAGGAACTACCGGGGTATTCTCAAATAACAGCATCTGATGAGCATCCACCCTTCCTAATGTCCCGCTGTTTGGGTTGAAGAATTTTTTTCAAGGTGGCCAGAAGCCCAGTCCCTGTGTCCGTCACGGTCGATTTGGCAGTTTGGTTTGGAAATTAGACTGTTGGCGAAAAACATTAATCGCTCTGGATCAGTTCCCCACTAATTACATGGGGATATATAATGAGAAGAAGCATGAAAGTGTACATTCGACTTTGAAATGGCTAATGCTCAACTTGAACAGAAGTTTATTCCTACACCTCGTTGGTGCAATATGCCGGAGGTCAAAGACAACCCACGAAGAAGAAATACCGATACCTGGAACGTCGTCTTCAAGAACTGAGACACCAGTTTCAAAATGGAATTTTAACTGTTAGACAGTTTGCTGATTCAGCGTCTCTTCTTTCTCATCTTTAATATATTTATAATGTACTTATAAATGTGTATGTATATTTAAAATTTTGTAATATTTTTGAAACATTTCATAATATGATGTAATATAACTATTTATAATTCCTGGAAATGTAGCATGTTGTAACATGATTAAATAAAATATGTCAATATAGTCTCCCGTTACCACTCGTGGCTTACGCCTTCTTTGTTTTTTATGTGCAATGTATATATGCTAAGTGAAATGAGACTGAAATAAAACACTATCTTTATACATATATTTGGCTCGTTTTCTCATTAGGTGTGCTCTCATTCGCATAATCCGGAATATCCTCTTCTATCAACACGTAGGCCTTTCATTGTCTCTATAATCCAATGTTAATTTGCTAACAGATGGGCATCAACATTTCTCTTAATTCAACCGTTTGGACCAAAGGTCGATAGAGTGGAGTTTCCATGTATATTCTCACGCCGTTATCAAGATAAAAGTTACTACAACCAGGTGAATAGAAGTATATATGCATAGTGACAAGCAGCAAATTAACAACAGGTAATTCAGCAAGTAACACGTCGTTGGGGCCAACAGGAGAGTAAGATCAACAAGTCGAAATCCACTCCATTGTCCAAGTGATGGAATCAATCAACATTCAATCAGCTTGTTTATCCTGAACGTTGTACATCGAAATGCCGCTCTACGCAATAAACAGGGAGTTGTTATCACGTAAGTGGTATGTTTCGTTGTGTATCCCCATACTGTTTACTGTAGTATAAGTGAGATCTGCTTCACTTTGCGAATGATCAATCTTTTGAAGTTGATTTAAGTTCTACTTTAGTAAACTGCTACCTAACAGATTGATCTCAGATTAAAACATCTCATCCCAAATTCGTGTTTTATATTTCAGGTGCTAAGAAATACTGAACTTTTACGTATTAGATATACATCTATCGGTACCAGTTTGACGTGTCTGGTCATGAGTTAACTAACATAGTGATTATATATTTTTGACCATTACATGTGTCATTCACACGTCATTTATGCCATGATAATGTTCCCTGATCTATTTCATCATACAGCATTAATTCATTCAATGTTTTGAAGCTCATATGAAAACATGAGAAATGTAACTGTTCCAGTTCCTTTTGAAGAGTGAAATTATTTTTTGTTCCTCAAGTGTTCCAACCAATATAGTCATTATGGTTACAAACGACCTGGGTCCCGTTCCACTAACCGATCTTAGCCCTATGTCAATCGTAAACCCCTAAAATCGCAATCTTAGCGTGACGTTACGATCGGCATACCGTTCCACTAACCAATCTTACCTACGTCAATCGTAAAGTTAAGATTCAAAGTCTAAGTTGCTCATGTCCAACTTAGAATAGCTAAAATCAATCGTAGAGAAACCAAAATGGTGGTTTTCCTATTCTATGTGAAAAATAAGAGCGAGCATTTCACCGTGAGCGTCCCCTAAAGTTCCCCATGAAATGAATTTGTATATTTCTGTGATGTAAACAAACACTGCACTGAAGCTTTACAAATGTCAGGCCAGTCTGACCACTGTCGTCATGGGAACACAACCGAGCGAGTCGGTGTAACACATTTGTACAACAATATTGCAACGTCATTGTTAAGAATAGGGACAGCCTTGAAGTGAACAATGTTCTGAAGCAAAAAAGATACAAATATCCTTGATTTCACTGCGCATATTTGGTGGGGAATTTTTAAGGCAGACCGCGTGTTATTCAAGACCACTGACAGATTCTACAAGCTATAGCCTCGTCACGCCTTGTGTATTCTGATTGACACGGTTCAGGCACATATTAAAAGCTCTGACACAATTGACATTTTTAAAGTCCAGACTTAAAACCTGTTCTGAGTATATTACTTATAATCTCGGCTGTAAATATTCTCGTGTGAATTATCTGTACACAGCGCTTTGAGCATGCCCAAGGATGTGGAACAGGCGCACTATAATTATGCATTTATTATTATTATATTATGCTTGATACCCATCGTTCTCACGCACTTGCACCTGAAACCAAGGTGCTCACTACCCTAATATTTTGCTCTAGTTTTTTTCTGCAAAAATACCCATGAAGACCCGGGTTAGAATATTGAACTTCAATAACCCATGCCTGTCGTAAGAGGCCACTAACGGGATCGGATGGTCAGGCTCGCTTACTTGGTTGACGCATGCCATCGGTTCCCAACTGCGCAGATCGATGCGCATGCTGTTGATCACTGCATTGTCTGGTCCAGACTCGATTATTTATCGCTAAGATACATAGCGTTCACTAACATGAACGCTCATGTTAGTGAACGCTATGCATCTTAGCTAGATTATTTTCAGACCGCCGCCATATAGCTGGACTATTGCTGAGTGCGGCGTAAATCTAAACTCACTCACTCACTCAGTTGGTTCGTAAACTACTTTCTATCATTTGCTAGACTATGCAAAGGGAGATAACTCGTGCCATTCCTCCATCTCTCGCACGAAAGAGTCTCGGTCTAAGCTTGGATCGGATCGTAAGATCGGGACCGGCTACGATCGGCCTAAGATTGGTTAGTGGAACGGGTGTAATTTTTAGCTAAGACGATTGTAAAATTGCCGTAGCTTGCTAAGATTGATCTTAGATAAGATCGGTTAGTGGAACGGCACCCTGATTTTAATACCTATCAAGTTAGATGTTATATACGCGTGCATCCACACACACCCACACAAAACATCCGTAATTTGTCAATTCTGTTCGGACGATAAAGAAATATCTAATTTGGTCAGAATCAGTATATAAATTATCTTCCCTTACTATGAGAGAAGCATGCCATTATTCGTTCATTTTTTTAATAATTTTATCTGCATAAAAGAAGGTATTATCAAAAATGTGAAACAAACTTTCGTATACTACCATATCACTAACATTGCAATATTGACCATGGAATAATGTTAAGCTTAGTCTGTTTTCAATGTCATAATATGTGAGGTTCCTCATTCACACATGCATACAAACTGACAGCATAACACAAAACAATATGCAACCAACCCAATGTCATACAATACAAGTTTCACCACCTGTGCATACCACACTGTTGACGAATCTCTCAGGCGTGTTAGAGCGATAATCACATCACGACATGATTAACAAGCCTACAGCTCAGCAGATTTTAATGACTTACATTTTTAATAAGAAAAGCAAGATTTATGGATGTCAACTTCTTTATTGTGAATAACACGAAGTTTCGGAGCATATGCTTGCTCCTTCATCAGGTGAAAATCAGGTCACAGTAATGCATTCCACTTCTTAATGCCCATCAAAGATTTCACTCACTTCCAGGGGCTTCTTTAAGAGGCATAAAAACTTGTTAATTAACAAGGCAGTAGGCCTTGTTAATTGGTGACTATTAACTGCCTTGATTCACTCATCAATCAACAAGGGATTAGGTCCCGGGGCGTGTAAAAAACAATAATTTACAATAACCCACCAGTTATTTCCCCTTCTGGACATTTCCAAAATTGTAAATGTTTGGAAACATCATCTTTCCAAAATTGGAAATGTCTTGGAAACATCATCTTTCCAAAATTGGAAATGTCTTGGAAACATCATCTTTCCAAGACATTTCCAAGCTTGTAAACATGGACTTTTCTTCCAGTGTAAAGAATACTAAGTTGTATCAGGACCTGTATCGACGTGCACTGCTACCTTTCACCATACCCTATGTGCGGTAGCGTTTCACCAGTCGCACAAGTCGTCCTCCGTGGACGCGAAGAGTTGCGTCCCTTATTCCTTGTCCCCGTTGACATGCATCTTTTGACAAGACACGATTTGAGCGCATAGATTAGAGTAAGCGAGTTAGTCTGGCTTCACGGCGCTTTTAGCAACACGCCAGCACTATCACGGCGGGCTTCACACATTGTTATCCTCGTGGGAAATAGAACGATGATCATCAGCGTGACGAACGGAAGGTTTAACCATTAGGCTACCCCTGCTGGATAGGAGAAAGGAACAGAATATACAATGGAAGATGTGGGCTTGAGTTTGATGATGTGTTATGACGATTAGCATGGGGGATCTGCTTGATGCAGCACTCTCCTGTTTAACTCTTTCCATTCGAAGACGAGATATTACGTCTGAAGGGTCACAACCCTTCCATACGAGTCTATTTCTAGCAACATGACACTTACATACGAGGGACGTGATATTACCAATCCATGGTTGCAACGGTTGACATGGCCCATTCATGACTAGCATAACATCAAAATCCACATGAACTGAATCTTTTTCAAAACATCTTTATTCACTTTCATTCAAATATTTCAGACCAAAAGAGAACAAAAATAGGTCGTGTTTAGCACAGACATATTGGACATGCATTTTTTTCTAAACTGAGAAACATAATTTAACTTACACAGCAGTTTGATAATTGTGAAAATTTCTTTCCATCCAGTGACTACACTACGGTGGAAGAACAACCACAATTTAGTAGATTTATGTCATTACTTAGAATTATAGGGTCATAACATCCAAATCCAACCAACGATGAAACGAGTGTTACCTGTGGTAACAACTATAAGAACAGTCAACAGTGAAAGAACATTGCTAACAATCAAACGTCAAACGTCGTAACAGCTACTGTCATCATCACAAATGGCAGATAGAACTTGGCATACAGTCAGATACGAGTTTCCACGACCAGCCATTTAACGCTGTGTGGTCACCAAATGTCAAGGTCATATAGTACGTGGTTTTGACCAGGGGAGATAATCAAGTAAATCCTAAAAAAATACACTGTCACAAAGTACAAGAACTGCATTCGAAGGAAGAGGATACACGGCTACAAAACTGTGAAATATGTTTAGTATGAGTAGACGATCGAGTTATCACGTCCCTCGTATGGAAAATCCGACGTAATATCTCGTCCATCGAATTCAGAGGCTACAGCTGGAAATATCTGGTCGTATGCAAGGGTTGTAGATGACTGGACGTGACATCACGTCCTTAGGATATATGTGCAGCTGTGAACATTTTTCGTCGTATTGAAAGAGTTAAACTGTTAGACGAACACACGCCATCATTTTCAAATAAACGTACATCGCTAGACGAAAGGGACATAAGAGATATGTTTAGGTGCGTGTTGCGCCGCTTGAGGTTGATGATGTGATATGAGGATCGGCATGGAGATCATCTCATGGATCCAACATTGTCTTGTTTAAGCCGTCAGACAGACACACTCCAGCATTATCCGATTTGCATGGCTAGAAGAAGGGAACACAAAACATATGTGCAGGTGGGTGAGTCGCCTGATCCTGATGATGTGTCGGTGTGACCATCAGGACGTGAGTCGTGGGCTGATCCGACACTCTCTTTGGTCAAACTGTTAGACACACAAACGCCGTCTTCATCACACGCATGGCAGCCGTTGAGACATCGGACTCCGCACTTCTCCTCTCTCCATCCGTCTTGACACCATATCTGCATCTCCCATACTGGTCACATTCATCATTTTTACAATTAATACATTTCATGTGACAGTGATTTCCATGGTAACCCCTTACACAGCCGTGGGTACACGAACCATCTTGACTGGCACACAGTGATTCCTTGCACGTGGTACTGCAGGGCGTCAGACAGTGTTTGCCATGCCAACCAGACTTACAGCCATCTACACAGGCACCATCATGACTGTAACAACGAGACGAGTTGCAGGAGGAGCTGCACCGAGTGGCACAACGATGACCGTGCCATCCTACTTTACAACCCTCCAGACAGTTCCCGTTGTAACGATCGCAGTGCCTGTGTCCATCCCCGCCTCTGTAGCATGTTTCAGAACAGTTGTGGTTGCAGTGTCTTCCTCGATAACCTGGACTACACCGTTCACATATACCAGTTCCTCTGTCACAGCCAGTGGTATAACATCGAGGGCACGTTTTGTCGCACATGTTTCCATAGAAAGCCGGCTGGCAACCATGGAGACAATATCCGGTCCAGCTGCATCTTGTGTTAAGGCAGGTATCACATGTTCTGTTGCAGTATTCCCCCGTCCATGTTTTCTGACAACCAAGGACACATCGACCGGTTTCTTTGTTACAGACTTGATCCTTGCAGTGTACACCAGTCAATCCTCCGTCACAGGTTTCCGAACAAGCACCAGTATGGCGGTCACAGATATTCGTGACCGTTGTGATGCTCGAACATCTTCTCGGACAGTCGACATTACAGTCTCGTCCATAATATCCTGGCTTGCATGTAAAACATTCCCCAGTGATTCTGTTACACCCGCCTATGTGACAGTTGTCATTACATGGGATGGTGCAGTTTGTTCCATAGCAACCAACGTAGCATGACTGACATCTTAGTCCACCGTTTCCATGTCGACATCCATCAGTGAGGCATGAGAAGGAACTTGCCAATACTGCAATATAAAAAAGTGTTCAGTGTATATCTATAATTTGACATATATGTTTTTATATAGTTCTGAAACGTGAAGCTTATATTTTGTAATTACTGATGCTTATCGACCTTTGATGTAAGCTACTTAAATACTTAAATATGAACTTAGGCTGTTGTGTATCGTCATTGTGGTAAAGATATGGCCGAGACTAGTTATTATGAGTTGGTTCCTGTTCTGAGAAACCGATGGATTTCGTCCCAATATATGATAATGTTCCTCACTTTTGAAAATAGATGGAAACAAATATCCTATATTGTTCAATGCCCAAACTTATTCATTTACTCTTAGTTACAGCAATCATGACGTGATGCAATCATGACATGAATGATATTGATGATGATCTTCCGTCAAGGTGTCGGTAATGCTCTAACGTTCAAACACGTCCTACTGGCCCATTTTCATTAGTATACCATTATTAAGGTGGTATTATGTGGGAACCAAGCTGTGTGATTATTGGTGGATTTCGAAATGACTACTAGTATTCCATTCATAACGTGATATGAGTTTCTGCAGTTATCATACAGAAAGGATGTTATCAGGCATTACAAGATTGTATAGTTCTCACACAAGATGGTTTACCTTTAGTTATCCATACAGTACGGATGTCATCAGGCATTACAAGATTGTCTAGTTTTCACAACAAGATGGTTTACTTATAGTTATTATACAGAAGGGATGTTATCAGGCATTACAAGATTGTATAGTTATCACACAAGATGGTTTACTTGTAATTATCATACAGAAGGGGTGTTATCAGGCATTCCAAGATTGTATAGTTGTCACACAAGATGGTTTACTTGTAGTTATCCATACAGTACGGATGTTATCAGGCATTACAAGATTGTCTAGTTGTCACACAAGATGGCTTTACATTTAGTTATCCATACAATACGGCTGTTATTACGCATTACAAGATTGTATAGTTTTCACACAAAATGGTTTACTTATAGTTATTATACAGAAGGGATGTTATCAGGCATTACAAGATTGTATAGTTATCACACAAGATGGTTTACTTGTAGTTATCATATAGAAGGGATGTTATCAGGCATTACAAGATTGTATAGTTGTCACACAAGATGGTTTACTTGTAGTTATCATACAGAGGGGATGTTATCAGGCATTGCAACATTGTATAGTTGTCACACAAGATGATTTACTTGTAGTTATCCATACATAAGGGATGCTATCACACTTTACAAGACAGGGAAGTATTCATTGAAACGTGACGAGAACTGTACGAGCGTATGCTATACACGATTCTACTCGCCGGTTCAAGTATATAATATCACTTATTACTCGCCCGTTGAAGATACTGCAGTGTAATATGTTTACGGCAATATTACCTAAGTGAAATACCGCTAGACGTATGACGTCAAAATGCTAATACCTCTGCCGCAATGGTATTAGACCTTGCTTGACTCGCGGAAAGCTGAGTATCATCACACTGTAGGCAGTTTCGGCGCAGTTTCCATCAGTTTATGTCGGTGAGTAATAAACAGAATACTAAACTCGCTTCCATGAAATACCATTTTTATTAAACTCGTGAAAGATTTAGTATTAAACTCGCTTTCGCTCGTTTGATACCAAATCTTTAACTCGTTTAATATACATGGTATTACACGGAGGGTCGTTTAGTATCCTCTATTTATCTATGAACTAAAAGTGAGACTAAAAAAGAGTATCGTAAAACGTTGCAGTACAAAGGTACTGGATACTGCGGATTTTGAATACTTACCAACACATCGACTGAAGCAAAGAAGTAAGAGGATGACGAGTCTTTCCACTGACATTACTGATTGCTGTACACTGCTTGTCTTGCGTCATGAATGATGTGAGCCACCCTTTGAAATAACATTATGCGAAGGGTCTTTGGGTTTTACAACATTTTCAAAACACGTGACAGTGAGGCATTCAAACCGCACAATGGCACAATAGCACTGTGGCATGCATTGTAGGTATTAATACGGATCAGTCGTGCATTGATATAGATGCACCTCTAGATTGTTCAGTTTAGGTTTTTGTTAGATGTTTTGAAATTTGACTGTGACACAGCATGAAGCGGTAATGAAGAGATCATGGACCACCATGACTCCATGAGCGACAATCGAGTACACATGTTTGCAAACAGCGACAAAACAGTCCCGGTCGTTTTTGGGTCAAGCATGTAACTGGAGAATTGTTCAACCAGTAACTTTTTAACGTGGGACGCATATCGCTTCTCCGCCTTTTTTCGCTTACACATGTTGTAAAACTTTCCATCTGAGTAACTCCAATGAAGTTTGTTGATAATGCTTCTAATGTTTGATTGGTTACCTAACTACGATATATTGTACAGCCCTGCTATCAAGTTATCCGAGTATGGAAGACTCTGGTGGCGTCTGTGTATGTGTCCACAAGTAACTGAGTAAAGCACTTGTGAGCTGATAAAACAGACATTGATTATTTTGTGTGTGTCTCCAGTTTCACAAAGATCTATTCTTCACTGAAATATTAATTATGTACAAACATACCACCAGCGGGTTCGTCCTATTATAATCACATCTCAGTCAAATGTAACCTTTGATCAAGTTGATAACTTTTTATTGTGAGACAGCAGGCCCAGTCCCATAGGACACAGCAATTAACTGTGTATTTGTGAGTTCTTTGGGCGAAGCTAGTAAGTTTTAAAACATGGGTCGCATCCCGATTCTCCACGTTTGTGTTTCAACACATGTTGTAAAACTGTAATATTCTAATCATCTGAATAACTCATTGAAGTTTGTACTCTACCAGACAGTTGACGAACCATCATGGGGAATTACAAAGCGTGCACTGCCGGCCACGATGACCGGAAGCACATTGACTTAGGTTACAGAGCTGCACCCCCATGAGTGAAGGAATCCCATGACCACTGGTTCAAACATTCGTACTGTGCTCTTTCAAAGTCCGAAATGGAAACCAGAAACAGAAAGTTAAGATAAAAATCCCCAATGAATGACAAGAGTTTTTCACAGATCACTTTTATATAGAATGTATCCAAGGATTCATTGTGTGACTAAAACAGATTTCGTTTCACAGATAAATCGTTACATGTTTTATAATATTTAATACGACTAAAAACTTGCCACGATTTTGTTATCACCTACATGTCCAAATCAGAAGCTTTTAAGAAAAGTAAGAAAAATCCTACACATTATGGTACATTGTCCATTTTGTTTCTAACAACCAAACAAATTCACTCTATCACACGGCACGTCTTTTCTTTCATGGTTTAACATATGTCTGGTAGGTTGTCAGACAAGGTCATAGGACAATACGATACATAAGCATCTGTACCAGCGTTGGTTACACCAAGACACGCATGATGTCACATGATCCCATTTCAGCGCATTATAATTATCCGTTTCAGTCTACATGTGAACACATTATTTATGATAATTTCCGTCGTGACTGAGTTTAGACAGATAAGGTTTACTGAAAATGCCTGTATGATAAATAAACTAAACTATGTAATATAAAAGGTCGATGCCAGGAATTATTTTCGGTTATTTGCCAAAGGAACAGATTCAACTGAACAAAAAGAGTAGTGAAAATTAAAATCAGTATTGTACCACTCACAGCATATATAGCGAGCTGCTGTATGCGTAAATTGTTGACAACGTTTGCTGAATGTATTCTCCCTCAGCTTATATATCAGGATTGGAGCTAAATATATTGCATAATCCATCATGTCAAACAAAGGTGTTCTCATTAACAATCCAGTCTAATTCCCCTGACTCTCGAGGGGAGACCCAGATGTTTAACAAGGGTGGCGTCATATGGTGTGTTCTCAGCTATCTCAAATTGAAACTGGCGAAGCCATCTTAGACAGAACCAAGTCATTAATGAAAACATTGTACATTTAGTACAACAGATTGTATTGTAGAGAAGATAATTCATTCATGTGCACAATTATCTATGTAATGAGAATAATAAATATTCATAATGTATGCACTGATTCATAGTATTATGTCATACTGGCATTCACTTTGGATTGAAGGTATTTGTTAGCATATTATAAGAAAAATATGAGATGTGGAAACAGTCTCATTTATATAGGGCAATCAGTTTTTCAATTGTTTTGAGCCGTGCCAATCATATGCAAAGCATTTAATTTATAAAGAGCAATGTGTTTCCTAGATCTGTATATGCTGATGACGTATCAAGATGACTGGAGCATGTTGCTCATTTTCAGCGAACTTCCATTTCCCAAACTACGACAATCTACTCAGCTAACTACACCACCCAGGACAGCCGCCCTTCGGTACAACCCGTTTATTAATATCGTATTCTGCTGACCTCGGCTCATTCCATGCTATTACTCCGGACTGAAGTAAAGCCATCACGGAAACACTGGAACGTATCGATAAAATCTCTGTAATTTGATCTCATCATTTCTGAACTTAAAACAAAGATGGCAACACTGAGTTAAAAGTTGGTGAAGTCGACGACGTGTTTCATGTGTTGAAGAAAGCGAAAGTTTGTAGTGATCCATAACGAAGGTTAGAAGAGAGAAAACTGTATATATTCCTGAAGAGGTACTTCTGAGATGAGACTTCATCCAATCTAAATTAAACATAGGCAGCCAGTATATGCCATTCAAGAGGATCCACAGGATTGGGCGCCCCCTGTTGTCCACAACAGTCAGGTAACGCACTGAAACCATGACCCCTCATAGCTAAATCACACGTACAACTGGGAGAAAGTTAAAGGCTGCCATGATTAAAGGAAGCTGATTTTTCAATTGCTGAGCAATTTCCTGGAAACAATTACCTACCTATATAGATAGATGTACTATTACCGTTGCTGGCTGATGCAAGGAAGAACAATAAAAGAGCTTTCATGACGGTTTGCCAAATCTCTGTAGATAACTTTTTAGAAACGGCTCCACCCCATCTTGCAGGGTACGGCGATCTCTCTCTAAACCAGGTCCAGGTAGGTAAGCAGTGTCTATATTTTGTACTCGATGCTGGTGGCTACCTGTGCCAATGCATGGTCTCCTGTACATGAGCTTGCTATTAGGCATCTGAAAAACAGTCGCATCCTACTGCACCCCAGCAGTGTTGTAACTAATACATGATATCTGTCCAGATATCACAGACAAGAAGAGTAAAGCTGATGCTGAAATCAACTTCAAAGTAGAATATGCAAATAGCTATCTGAATGGTTTCAATAACGAAACTAGTATCCGGTATTATTGCAAATATCTGTCCCTCTTTGATATAATTTATAGAGATATGAGCTGCATCTGATTTCGTTGACAAATATACATTATAATCTGTAAATGATAACGCTATCAAAGAAGAAAACTGGCACCTGTTCGTGTAAAGACGCTTTATTCTGGAACCTGCATAAACTGCATTTGATTATGTAAGGAACTTAACAGTCAAATATGTGAACAAAAACTCTTTGAATATCATATATAAGGAACATTTACTGACTGTGCGAAACATTCCACATTAGAATCTGCAAATAATACCTCTCTGAATATATCACAAAAAGAAGCTGATCGGATTATTGTAAGTAATATCACAGTAGAATATGTGCACAGTTGCTCTTTAAATATCATAGATAAAGAAGCTGCTCTGATTACGTAAACAATTTCGACAGTGCAGAATATGTACCCAATAACTCTTTGTCTACTTATTTGATAAAGGAAACTGTAATGTAAAAGAATTTCACGGTAAATTTATATAGTTAGTTTTCGTAGCCAGTAAAGGCATGTACCAGAGTGCACTGTTCTGGAAACCTTGGCATTTGGAAACTCACTACAAAATTTCCCAAACTGGCATTCAACGCAAACTATATTATTATTTACGGAAAACTCAAATTGGAACCCGCCGTATGGGAACGTAATTACAAGCGTGTTATTCTATTCTGTATAAGATGAATCATATTGGAGCTAAAGATAGCTGAAGAAACTGCCGCTACGGCTTTTGTAAAGTCAATTTCAAACAACTGTGGAACGGTGGAAATATGTGTGGTGCTTCATCATGGTTGGCGTTAAAGAGTTTAAGGTTTATTGAAGACCAGTTCCTGCAGAAATGGAACTGTTCAGGCTACCAGACAGCTTGTAGTGTGTGTTCTATAAGATGGTTAAAGAAAATGTAACTTTGAAAATACTATTATCTACCTAAAAACGTCAATCTCGATATTAGGTGAAAAATGTTTATTCAGTAATTGAGAGTAAAAGATATAAAAAATTCATCAATACCATCCATAGAAATGTTGAAGCCGTTCAAAAGTCTATAGGAGTGGGTGATTGAGTTAATATCTAACGTCTCATCAGCGGCAATATTCCTGTATGAGATTCCTGTTACCTTAATTCTGTCATGTTTCATCGAAACTCTCATCGCATATGTGTTTTTTAATACCCTGTAATCTTGATTTATAATTATATTTTTTTATAATTTATAATTATGTTTCTACATTTCACATTCTACCTAATTAAATGTTTATTTATATTCCACATTTTTTTCATGTACCACCGTTGGTTTTTTATTTGAAAGTTTTGAAAATCTACAATCTGCTAAAACTGCCAAGTTAGATCCGTAAAATCATTCGTTAAAACATCACAAAAGGATTTGCTTCAGGAAAGGATTAAACAACCTTGCATACTTATAGAATAATCTCCTAATAATAAAATCTGGTGTGCTGAAGTAAAACACCCTATAAAGGAAATTAGCATCATTCAAGCAAGTTACTATGCATCTATTAATAGCAACGATTGGACTGCATAGCAAGAAGAAGAAGACACAAAGTATATATGTGTGCTTAGATGGTAGTGAGCCGCCTGAACCTGATGATATGTCGATCCATGGCTATCTGTATAGGGAGTCATCTGCTGGATCCAGCACTCGCTTAGTGAAACTGTTAGACACACAGACACCATCTTCATCACATGTATGGCAGGCGCTGGGACATCGAATTCCGCAATTCTCTCCCCCTCATCTGTCTTGACAATATCTGCATCTCCCATACTGGTCACATATCTGTCATTTTTACAATTAATACATTTCATGCTGACAGTGATTTCCATGGTAACCCCTTACACATCCGTGGGTTAACACGAACCATCCTCGACTGGTACACAGTGATTCCTTGCACGTTGTACTGCATGGCGTCAGACAGTGTTTCTGCCATGCCAACCAGACCTTTACAGCCATCTACACAGGGGCACCATCGTAGCTGTATAACGAGACGAGAGTTGCGGGAGGAGCTGCACCAGTGGCACAACGATGACCCGTACCCATCCTGCGCCCGCAGACAAGTTCCGTTGTAACGTCCACAGTGCCTGTGCCAATCCCTGCCTCTGTGGCATGTTTCAGAACAGTTGTTGTTACAGTGTCTTCCATGATACCCTGGGCTACACTCTTCACGCTATGCCTGATCCTCTGTCTGGCCAGAGGTCCAGCATCGAGGGGCACGTTTTGTCACCACATGTTCCATAGAAACGTTTTGCAACCATGGAGACAGTATCCGGTCCAGCTGCATTTTGTATTGGGGGAGCCAAGTATCGCATGTTCTGTTTGCGGTACTCTCCTGTCCAAGTTTTCTGACATCCAGAGTTGCATTGGCCGGTTTCTTTGTTACAGAACAGTCTTGCGGTGCGCAGCCCAGCCAATCCTCAAATCACAGGTTTTCGAGACAAGCACCAGGTATAAGCGGTCACAGATAGCGAGGATCGTTGTGATGCTCCCAAACATCTTCTCCGGACGGGATATGTTGCAGTCATAAGGTCGTAATATCACCGAAGCGCATATCAAACATTCCCCAGTGATTCTGTTACACCGTCTGGCGGCAGTTGTCATTACAGCTAAGGATGGTGCGGTTTAATCCATAGCAACCAACGTCGCATGACTGACATCAATAGTCCACCGTTTCCATGTCGACATCCATCAGTTAAGCACGATGGGGAACTGGCTAACTTCAAGAATGTGTCATATTATATATGTGTTATAATGCGTTACACCAAACGGATAGAAGTTTTATAACTCTGCGTATTTTAATATCACCGACCCATTCTATCAATTGGAACTGTCGTAAGCGCCACTTTACTAGTATGTCAATCATAAGGCCAGGTACACTCTGGATTTGTCCAGAGAGAGCACCAAAAGGCTGCCAGGGACTTGTAACAATAATAGATATACCAAATATCAAAGTTGATCGACACAGTACACACGGAAAGGAATGTGGTATTGTATGCATACCCCATGGACTATACACTCGTTTGAATAAGAAAGACTTTTCAGTCTAATTTGTTTCCTATTATTGCATTTAGTAAAGTTAAAGAATAGATTTTCTGTTCATATCTCTCTTCTTCGTTATTGGTGTGTCCCTTTTCATGAAAGATTGTTCCTATTATTTGCTTGTGACTATGACAACGAACACTGGCTTTTGGATTTGTCTAATATTCTGGAAGTGTATTGTCCTAGATTCCATATCAATTTTGGAATTCAAACTAAGTGACCTTGACAAACAAATAGTTAAAACATGATTTGTTCAAAGGCAGGTACGTATACGCTCATTAAATGCCTACATTGTTTAGGATGGCAAAATCATTAAAATTTAGAGGAGTAGAGTTTATACTGACACCTGCTTCTGATTTTAGGCTTATTATTACCCGTAAATTAGTACATTTCTGTTGAATTGCCGGATCTGATGTTCCAGATTCTTTTTATTAACTATTCCAGCATAGTTTCTTAAGGGTTGTTGGTCTAACTAGGAGGAGCCAGATATAAATGTTGTAACTGTTAATAATTCAGTTTAGAATATTATGCAACGTGAAAGTTTATAAGTTTGGAAACTAAAGACCCACAATTTTATAACCCTGCATTAATATTTAAGAATGCCAGGGTTTTTGGCTCTGTTTGCAAGGATCGTGACGGTCAAGGTCAATAATTAACTTTAATATATCACTGATGACTGAGTTAAGTTTTACGCCGCTTTTAGCAATATTCCAGCAATATCCGCGGCGGGGACACCAGAAATGGGGCTTAACACATTGTGCCCGTGTGGAGAATCGAACCGAGGTCTTCGGTGAGCCAACGCTTTAACCATAGGCTACCGCCCTTTTAATATATCAAAGGGAACGTTCTATATTCTCCAGCGGCGTCAATTTCATCATCACGTACTTAGTGCTCACCGTGATACGTACACTATTTATTGATTATATGAATTCGGTGATAAGTAGGCGAGATTGCATCTGTTATGCTGTAGCTGTGGTACGCGGGCTATTTCACCGGGCGCTCGGTGATAAGCTAAACGTTGCCACCAAATGTATGTAATATCATCTCAAAGGCTGATATCATCTCAAATACTCACCATCAAAACATCCGAAGAAAGGAGTAACGGTAAAAAAGAAATACGACTCTATCCATTTGCCACAACTGACTGTTGGGTGTACTTTGGTTTGTTGGCAGGGGTTGTCATGCGTTCAAATATGTTCATATGTGCCGATAACAGCGGGAAATCGTGGGTTGTAATTCAAGCTGTTATCACGGTGATTATTATGACGAATTGATCACTTTGGTGAATGGCATTATGGCTGTATATATCATTAGATAAAAAATTCAGACTTTGGTGTCAAAGGTGCACACACTAGTGATTTGATAAGATAAAATAATGTACCCAGTTTGGTGGTGTTAGAGTGGTGTCATATCGATCACTTAACAATGTAAGTTGCTATATGCATGGTTTATCATTGCCAAAATAGTTTTTGCTACATCACTGCTGTCAACGCTTTGTATCATTACCTGTATCGTGGTCACGGTTTTTCGCCTTCTTTCATATTAACGTTTTCTCCATTCTAAATGAAACTTCGACTTTTCCCAAGACGTGTGCAAACGAGTATGGGTGGTATACATGAAGAAAAATTAAGCACCGCCAACAACAAATATGAACTATGAAAGAGCAATAATCAACATCGCATCGTGTGCTGGCTGCGTTCATTTTTGTTGATACAGTGAAACTGGATTAAATTCAATAATAGAATAAAATAGAGCATCGGAATTGCGTATTTTGTATGGCATATTATCCAACTACATGATTTATACGTATCTCTAAGTTAATAATTACATGAAAGTCCAGGCTAAATGAACTATTAACCATACCTGTCATGGGGGCGACTAAGCAGGATCTGGTGATGAGCTCGCTGACTTGGTTAACTTATATCATCGGTTACCTAATTGCGCTGATCGATGCTCATGCTGTTGATGCTGGTTATCTGTTCAGGAGAAACAGATTCATTTGAATGCCATCATATAAACGGAATGTTGCTGAAGTGCGGCGTAAAACAACTGACTGTAGCTTAGTGGTTAAAGCGTTTTGCTCGTCCGGCTGGCAGGTTCTATTCCACGTAGTACCAGACTATGTAAAGCCCATTTCTCGTAATCTGCCGTAGATATTGCTGTAAATATTGCTAAAATCGGCGTAAAAGCTAAACGCACTAACTCACTCACTTATTCTGGTCTAGAAAATGGGTGGTTGACAGCATGAAGCTCTGCCGCCAGGGCGTGAAACACTGAGTTCCGTCATCAAATTCAGATAGTCTCTAATATCCTTTATTAGCATGCGGGCCCTAGGCGCGTTTTGTAACCACTCAATCCTCATTCAATGGGTCTTGTACTTTCCTGGTCTTTACGGCCGTTATATTAGTGGAATATTCCTAAAACCTGTAAATCCAATACGCTCATTCCACTTCGCGTTTCCATTACAGCTGACATATCAAATAGTCCTTGATATCCAGAGGAGACCCAAGTGACACCATTCACCACTTATTCCTCCTTAAGATAGGCCCCAGGCTTACTGGCTCCTTTCCGGAATCTGCACGAGGTGTCAAGAGCCCCCAATGCGATCATCTGTATGCTTCTGTTAGATTATTGCGTAGTTGTTGTAACAAGTCAATAAAAATGCCAGAGTTGTGACGACTTTTTATCGATGACCTTTAACTACAAACATGCGCTACAAGTATTATCGAGGGATTTCCGAAAAGAACCGGGCGAGGGTTTAATGGCGAAATTGAGGCTGTGACGTAACGGAAGGAATATTTTCGGTCTTTGGTTGAGCCATAATGGAGTCCACAGCGTCGTAAGAACCATTCCCACCATTCGTTATGACAATCTCGCAGCCTACTGGTTAGGTTCTTTGTTATAGGCCTGATGATGGTAGCATGGGGACTAAAAGCATATATGTTTACGTATGTAAACACGTTATCTTGTAAAAGCTTTGCAGCGTCAGTAGGTATTTTACTTGTGCATGATGAAGACACATGTACGGTGGATTTTGATATGAAGTATTGTCCGTTCGTTTTCGCATTTTTTCCTTCACTATCTATCAGCATCGATGTTAAGCTCAAGGGAATGTTAATGTCTGTAAGATCAGTGGACCAGCAACGTGGCTCGTTTGGCTCACTATATCCTTATTCACATACATGTATTGTGCTGTATATTTTGAATACAAATCAATGTTTACTACAATATTTAACCATCTCTTGTTGCGGTTAAATTACGGTGATAGAAATGCTTGTACAAGACGAGGGTACAGATTTCTAATCAATACTATTGGATCGATCTAAATATTAGGTCACACATCTAAAACATCAACTCACCAAAAACCCAACCAGATGAACTGATTGAAGATTCCTGACAACTGTTGAAATATCAATGTAGACGAGACGTCTTGAAAGATCTATGACATGAATCAAGCAGTCCTCCCATACGTCTCCAGCAACCATATACATGCTTACTATACAGTTCAGGAATCTGGCAAAAGCCACATCACACCACTATCATTTAGAAATTACTAGAATCGATCATGTGGCAAAATATCCGCTATGGACTGATCTGCAAATATCACCATATGTTATCAGGTTATACAAAGCAAATAAGTAAACAGCACAACTCGGATGTTGAACAGATTGTATTTCTGTAGTTTCAAAACGTATTCAAGCACCTCCGCTTTCATAGATTGCCATTACCCACATCCTTATTTTTCAGTAGGGGTGGCATTGTGTCCTTCACAAACCAAATGGCAGTTCGTTTTGCTTCAGCTATGAAGCCACTTTGTTCTTTAAATTATAGATTATCTGTAAAGGAAGTTACAGTTATAGTATCTGAAATGCAAAATGTTTTCACGTGCATAACAAATGTCATGGATGATCAAATCACACACAATATAAGCGCAGTATGAAAATAAGCTGTGTTAGAGGTGTAATGTGAGTTCTCATGTATTACAAGAGCATAGTGCATGTTATGTCCCTGCAGCATTTATGGCACATATCTGATTTCATTGCTTACTATTGATGGAGTGCTGCGTTAAACAAACATCCAATAACCTCCTTAAAAGCCACCATTAAACTTATACATATTTTGGTGGTAGTAGCATCTCCGGTTTATTAACAAAATTAATAAAAATAAAAATTAACACAAAACAAACACACACACACACACACACACGCACATCTTCATCCACGTATTTAACACCGTCTCTGGAAAATGTTTCGTCGCCGTGGGTTCAGCTTTTACGTATGCACAATGGTACAGACGCAGTGGACATGACCAAGTCTTTTCCTATTCCTGGCCAGATTTGTTTCTTTTCTTAACGTATGGTCAAGGAATCGTCGAGGGACCTTACGACTTGTCATCAACGCAACCACCTTGACATGAAATGTTTCACCAGATATTGGATGAACTCGAAGCGTCCTGAACAGTGAACTTGTCTCATTCGTGTTCCTCATCAGTCTGCGGAGCTTCGCCTCTTCTGGATTGTGACGGGTTGGCTGCTTCGGGTTCGCAATGACTCACGACCGCAGCAAACAACGATGCAGAGCGTTCTTCAAGAATGTGAAATATTATTTCTTAGAATACAATTCTTCTTTTGCATTTGTCGCCAAAGTAGATGGAAGGAAACATGTATACCCAGCCATAGCGCTTTATGGTGCGTGAAGATCGAGATCTATAACAGAAGTACTGTTTAAACGTGTCAGATTTTAACTTCATGTTTCTTCAATGTGACGGCGATCATTAGTCTTCCAATACAGCCATCTGATTTCCAACCACCGTATGAATTGTAGCTGAATCATTCAGTGTGACTCATAGTTTCAACTCTATGAATAATTCAAATGCAACTTATGCATTTCATTCTCGTAGAGATAACCATCTAACTATTGGATTTCTTACCGTCAGTTAGTCTGAAGGGAGGACTGTTAATTCAGGTCACCGACACTGTCGTTTTTCTGTGAACTTTCCTCTGCCTTAAATTGCCATCTTAGAAATACAGTTTGCTGCTTACGTCCTCGTAATTCAGCTTCTAAATAATTTAGAGGCAAAGTGTACTTTATTACATATACATGGGGTATAATGAACTGTATTCAGTCCTGTCTTCATCTGGCACTACATAATACCACCTTAGATATGGAGAACGTTAATGTTATTGAGGAGCTGTATATACGCAACCGTTTCTACATTCAATATTTGGAGCACCTCAGCACCCATGAATCTGCATATAATATGTTCATTAAATCCTGTAGAGATATGCTTCTCTTCAACGTGTTATATGAAGTGCTGGAATCATGTACTAGAATCTTTAGAACAAATCCCTCGGTGCTTACGATGCCATCTTCTAGACTATTACACCAACGGCAACCAGTGAGACTATCGATGACACCGAACACGACATCAATAACAGCACCAGCTCCTGGCGCATTTGTTCGGATTCATCAAGATTCCATTCTCCGGTACACCTAAGGAATGAACATACAAAAATTATGGCACAACTTGAATGTGTAACGGCAAAATATAACGTTCGTATTGCTTGTTGGAGGGGTACAATAAAGGAAACAAAACTGATATATTGGTCATCGTACAGCTTCAAGGTGTCTGTGTGCAAGTTACACGAAGATATGATGCTTGAAAACAAGTGTCATTGGTTATAGAGCGCTCTGTTTGGATCATGCGATACGTACATAAAACCATTAATCATCGTTGCCATAATAAAGTTGCAGACTTCGGAATCTATTCCAATCAGAAGGGAATATTCAGGGGACTCCTTCAGTCATTTTGCTATTTTGTTGGTCTTCAAATTCTTTGCTTGAGGCTTTATGGAAAGGGTTGCCATCCCAGACCTCCTCGGCACAGATCCCCAACTGCAGCTTACTCATCAGCTGGAAATGAATGACGTAGGCTCCTTGCTAGGAGGAGATGCCAATCTGAAACGGAAGGTTCTCCTTGTCGAGTCTTTTTCCAATGATATTGGCCGAGACACATTTTGGACTCGACAAATGTAATTCATCTGAAACGTGGCGAGTGATTAATGATAGATCGGTAAGGTTACAAGGTTGTGGACGTCTTTGTGAATCGGGCCTGCACCTGTCTTGTAATGCAGAGTTGGAGACAGGCTCCAGAATGCCCAGATTCAAGACAAACTTCGGGCCAATTATAAAGCTCGTTTAAAGAAATCTGGGCTCAGGCTAAATGCTCGGAACAAGGTCAAAGCTATCAATGCGGCTGCTGTGCCGGTCCTTTCCTATTCGCTTTGAATTAGTTGATTGGACAAACAAGATAATCCAGAGTCTTGACCGCCTGACCAGAAGGATCATGGCTAATAACAGAGCCCACCGCCTCGTTTCTCTCTCAGTCGGTTATATACTTGATCATTCTGGAGGTCGGGGTATGAGTTAATGTGGGAAGCTCTTCCTCCCCACGGTGACGGGAGTACACCAGGTGAAGTCCTAAGTCGTTCGCTGTAGAGATCTTCTGTTGTGCGGCATCGTATTTGCATGCGGTGTGTGGAACAGAACAGTAATCAGCCGACTCCTTTAATGCCGTCTCCACCATTCCACCAATGGCTTTGACTCCGAATTCTATCCATGGTACGGCCTGAATGTCCAGGGCGTCATGGAAAATGATGCTTTCAAACTTTCTGTGGAATAGATGCCACTGGCGCCCCAGAAGAATTCAAATTAAATAGAAGCCACAGATTTGTTTATAATCGGTGAATTTTCTGTCCTTTGGCAACTTAACGTGATTATGCCAAGATTCAAGGGAAAAGAAAATGCTAAATATGCGATTTCGCCTTTTGGAAATGTCTCGCTTGGCTTCCCTGACTGTCGTCAGACTCCCTTATTCTCGGGCCTTTGGTCTAGTACCTCCCTGATCTCTTAGCGCTGATCCGAGATGCCAGTTTCTCCACTAGAACATCCCTTCACAGAAACACTGGAATACAGAAAGGCTACGCATAATCCTCGTAAGTTCTTGGTGGAGTTCCAACTGGGCAGCGTTTCCTGGGAGAAGTCCCGGCTGGCTGTCCTGGGCTGCGTGTAGGGCCTAAAGGCTAATGAAATTACCAGCCTGACTGTCCAGGATACCAGACACTCTCTGCTGTATACTATTTATTTTTAATCTGTAAAAACATAATAGTAATAATCATCATTTGACAGATCACTATATATACAGCCATGTCACTGATGGGTTTAGGTTTTCGCTTATTATCAGCACGTAATCCAGCTTGGATCTGGAGGGAAAATGAAATAATTTTTAAAGTGAAATGATGCTCTGTTCACCAAGAGCGTTGCCTATAAAATTAAAGTCCGCATGATTGGACATACAGACGCCATCATCATCGCACGCGATGTGACGGCAGCCGCTGGGACATCGGGTTCGCAATTCTTCCCCTCCTCCGTCTGGACAATATCTGCATCTCTCGCATGCTGGTCGCAATCGTGATCTTTACAATAAATAGAGTTCCTGTGGCAATGTTTTCCATGGCGGCCTAATACAGCCGTGGGTACAAGATCCATCTCTCGGCTGGTAGGCGCGTTGCGTGGCGTCAGACGGTATTTTGCCATTATGACCGGACTTTACAGCCATCTGCACGGGCGCCATCATGGCTATGGCAGCAGGACGAGGTTGCGGGATGGTGCTGCCGGTGACCAAAGGCGATGGGCGTCCTGTTTCTGCAACCTTCCGGACGGTTATCGGTATAACGATCACGGTGCTTCTGGTATTAAATCGCGCTCTGTGGCGCGTTTCCAGGAACAGTTGTGGTTGCAGTAATGTTTCTTTCGATATAACCGCGGACTGCACCGTTAACAGATATGCTTCTATGCGGCCAGTAATATATCGAGGTAAAATGTTTGCATGGCACGTGAACAAAACCGGTTTCAATAGAAACCAGTAAGGACAGTATCCGGTCCAGATGCATCTTGCGTTGAGGGCAAGGTATCACGCGTTCTGTTGCAGTACGAAGGTCTGTCGGGTTCTTGACACCCTAAGGATACATCGCCCGGTATAGCTTACGTTCTGTTGTAGTACAACCCTGTCAAGGTTCTTGACATCCAAGGATACATCGCCCGTTTCTTTGTTACAGACTTGATCCTTACGGTATACCCCAGTCAATCCACCCGTCACCGGGTTTTGAACAAGCACCAATTATGGCGGTCACCAGATAGTTGTGACCCATGGCCCGATCATCGAATATCTCCTCAGACAGGACACATTGCAGTCTCGTCCATACACTATTTCCAAAGAAAGGGACACCAATGACGACATATTAATTATATATATATTATATAATTATATATATATAATTCTGTCGTCATTGGTAATCCCCACCTAATAATTGATATGTGTTTAGCCATGACCTTGATAACGACCATTGCCAAACATGCCTTGGTATTATTGTTAATGTTGTCACATAGCTGTACCAACACCTCTTTTCTTTTGTCCAATATTCTGGTAGTGTGACCAGAGATTTGTATCCCGGAATTTGGAATTCAAACTCAGTGCCCTTGTCAAACAAATGGTTAAAAATGGTTTGTTGATCAAACTTCAAGTTTGAAGTTATAAGTTCCTTAATTTCCCTATACTGTTCACGATAGCCAAATGTTACAATTATTGAGGAGGAAAAGTTTATTGACATTTTCTTCTATTTTAGGCTGATTAATGGCAAGTGGAATCTTGATATATTCCTGGTGAAATGCCGGATCCGATGTTCCATATTGTCTATATTGACTATTCGTTTATTTATATTAATAAAGGTTGTTGATTTAATTATGAGAACCAGCTCTTAATCATAAACAGTGTCGTAACTGTTGACAATTTTTGGATAGTCAAGATGATGTTAATTTGGGATAATGCTTTTACGTTTACAGTAGATATAAACTTTCGACGGAACTTAAACCAACCAACAATTTTATAACCATTCATAAATGTTGAGAGTACACAAACAATCATATTTGTTTGCAAACAATCTTAAGGATCGTGAAGGGTACTTGATCGGAAAGGGTATAAAGTGGGTGTACACAGACCATGGCAGAGCGTTAATTTATTGCTCTGGCATGTACTTATTGGCTGTTAAAGACCTAAGATGGAAACAACTGACTGAGTTTGGTTTTACGCCGCTTTTAGCAATATTCCAGCAAAATATCACGGCGGGGGACACCAGAAATGGGCTTCACGCATTGTAACCCATGTGGGGATTCAGACCCAGGTCTTCGGCGTGACGGAGCCAACGCTTTAACCATTAGGCTGCCTAAAATGGAGCAAAGATTCATAAAGTAAAGGTTGTCTTTTACAAAGCTGCGGTTATTGATCTATTTCACAAACGTAGCGGCAACGTTACCACGCAAAGTTAGCATTCAAGGCTGGGAAGGGTAGCGACGGGGTACCCGACTCTGTCAAAGACACTTTGGCTTCTCATTGAATGCACTATGTGTTGTTATTTTGAATTTGACTCATGTGTTGGAAATACACGGGTTTTAATTTAGAGTCAAGTGGCTGATGTCGATTTGATTATTGCATCGGGTGTAATATCAAGTATAGATAATTAGATTGGTTGGTATCTAAATTTTCCAGGCTGGACGTAAACTGCCGCCAGTGCATGAAACGATACGTCAAGATTACTTTGATAACAGGAGACTTTGGTGAGAAATCCGTTCGTGATAAGTCCTCTCCTAAAATAAGTCAGAACATATGGCCCTCCTCGAATGAACACGAGTTTCACTTAAATCCATTAGTGATAGATTGAAAACAAATGAATTCACCACAAACTCGTACCAGCTTCACTTTGACCTGAAAGAATTCTGTTTTGTTTGTTCTGGCCTCTATTTGTCATCTCCCTTGTGTTTATCTATTAGAAGTCATTCCCTATAAGTTAATCCCGGCCCCAAGCTGTCTACTGTTCATCACCTATCAACACTATTCAACTGCCAAGTGTTGGCTTCTATTCAGCTCTAATTAAGCTCTAGTTAGAAAGTATTGGCGTCTTTTGGCATAATTAACTGAAATAATGCTATTCAATTATTACATTATATAGCTTACATCTTTGTTGTCTTATAATTTTGTTGTTCTTACATGTACATATATACATGTTTATATACACTCTCTGCTTCATACTATTCATTCACCTGATGAAATTAGGATAAACTCGAAACGTTGTGTATATTCATAATAAAAAAAAATGACATCCATAAAAAACTCTCTTCCTTATGTGTATCACTTCTAAGACCTGCAGAAATTAGAGTCGCCAATGCAACCCTCACTGTATATTACTATCAACAGACTTTGTAGTTAGTGTACCCACACACTAAATCCGCCACATGCAATGTGACATGAAATTATGACAATATTCATGCTGCTTCGTCTCTGTTTGTGTGTATATATATGATGTGTGTTTGATACACATACATATTGTTGAAACCCCTAAGATAAACCTTTCTTCATAGTCTAAACTACATTCCACAATGATGCATGCTTTCATAATTTACAAATTACGCACTTAAGAATGGAAATATTCCTTTAGGCATGTATGTTATATTTCTCAGTTAATACGAACGAGACTCCGGAAACAATGAGATCAGTAAGGGCGAGGCCACGACCCGGGTTATCGAAATTACAGGTGCAAGCATGTGCGCAACTGTACACACGAAACCTCCGCAAATAGCACGTTAAGTGATGCGATATCAACACCACTTATTGTTTGGTTTAAACCGACAACGCATTTGTTGTTTGCACTTTTCATAATATGACATAACAAAGGAATGGAAATGGGATTTAATGGAAGCGGGCCATAGCCATGGCCTATGTCAATGCTTCTCCGCATATAGTTCGTTATATCTTGTACCTGTAAAATTCTATGGAGCAGACATTAGGACATTAATGAATGAATCAAAACAAAATAAAAATAAAGAAAATAAGAACCCACAGATACCAAGGGCATTTATGTTTTATAGGTTGTTACTTGAATTCCGTAAAGCGGTTAGTTTCAAGTTATGTAATTCTGTGCGAGTTTTTTATAAGGTTTTCGTTGTCTAAACGAGATACGTTGTGATAAAATTTTGCTGGTGTGGGGTGTGTGTGTGAGTTGGTTGAGGATAGAGTGTTTGTCAGGACTTAAATTTGGGACAGGCAGGGGACATGACAGAAAATGGATGGCATCTTCTCTGTTGGAATGCATGAACAGATGGGATCATCAGTCGGGAATCATCCAGGTAAAGTGTGTTGGTAAAGTACGCACTGCGTAGTTTCGTATTCATCAGTATAGATATGTCTGACACGCCATGCACCTAGACTGTTGATCGTATGGGAGTGTTTCGTGGTACTCGGTGTTCAAATGCCAAACGTAGTTGTAAGTTGAAAAATACTTCACAGAGAGGGAGAGGGACGTCGGCGTGGTAGAGGCATGTCCTTTCGAATCGGTCCTAGCTCACCGCTTACAATATTCCTCCTGACCCGCAATATGCAATTTTCATGGCTTCGTAGCATACAGGGTGTAATCAACTCGCATTTCATCTTCGCAGCCGTAACATCAGTAAATGTCAAATGTCAGTTCCGCACCGCACAACATAGTGTCTATCAGTAGTTAGCTGACTAAAACAGTAGTATTAAAAATACAGGCTGCTCAAAGTAAAGCATTCTCAACACAATTATCAATCCACTAGTATGGGTGGTAAAGAGGTGAGTAAACTGTCTTTTATATGTGCCATAAAATGTATTTACATCTATTGAGATAGAATAATATACATCTGAAAACTTCTTTGATAAATTGCCAATAATTCGCATTTTAAAGAAAATTGGTGTTAAATTGAACTCCTACTCTCAGCTAGCATTGCAGTGAATGAATTAACAATTAAGGACTTCCACATACTTACATATAATGAATAGAACTATATCTATCTGAAAACATCTTTGATATGTACCATTTATATCGGCTTTAAAAAGAACTCTTGCACATTAAAATGATAATTCAGAAATAAAAACAAAAGTCGCAACACTCGAGTTAAAAGTCGACGTGAATAGTCGTGTTTCATGTGAGAAGCGTGAGTTTGTAGCCGACAATTACGACGATTGGAAGAAAAATACAAATATTCAACGTGATCTATGAATAAAGCTGAAGATCCTGTTATGGGGAGTATATCCACTAAACCGTAATTTCCAGTCAAGGAGGAGCTTGCAAGCTCAAGATGGCATTATGGGGGTATGTCCGCTAGCCGTAGTTTTTCAGTCGGAGAACTTTGCAGCTCGAAAGAGCTGTCAAGAGATAAAAGTGTATCGATGAGGGATAATCCTGTAGCAACATCCCCAAAACCGAGAACTGGCCCGACTTTGAAAGTTCCCAAGAGGGTTCTCTGAGAGTTCATCAAGTCACCACCATTACACCTGGGCAGCCAGAATGTAAACTTAAGAGGGTCCGCAGGATTGGGCATCCCCGTCGGGAGACGCTGCTTGTTGCGTCATGGCTGAAGTTCGCATGTTTGGCTTTGAGGGCGGACCGCGGAAAGAGCGGTGCTGGCAGAGCAAGGGATGGATTGGGCCGAAGACAGCGTTCGGGCTGCCGGAGATTGGGCTGCCAGAGTGACCCTCAGCTTTTGTTTTGATGTCGTTGTTTGCGTCACTGATGTTGTTGTTGACTGGACGTTTTCCGGATGAAATTATTCCACAGATGTTCGCTTCCCAAAACATATCACCGAAGTTAGGTTTATATATAATGTTGAAATTAGTGTGAGTGAAAGTAATGAGGAATGTCAGATTGCGTTTTGTTGACTAACGGTATATGTTTCGATAAAGAATTATGAAAGTGGAAGCTTTTTATCGATGTAGTTACAATGATGCCCATCGACTTTGATGTAAGCTTGGCTTAAATATGAGGACTATTACCGTCGTCATTGAGTGAGTGAAGATGTGGCCGGAGACTTTGTAGTCAAAGGTCTCCGCAACGATTGAAGTCTACACCTAGGACATAGCCAACCATTTTAATTACTTCCTACTGGCCATTTGCATTTGAGTTCATTGTATACTATAATATGGAGTATAGGATATTCCATCCTTGGAGTGATATCATTTAAGGAACCAAAGTTATTATAGTGTATAATCATTTTAGAAATGTCACATGAATTTCATCCAAACACACCAAAGTCGTGTATACATTTTCATAGTGGCTGCTCGCGAACATGTTTGGGGAGGTACTATTACAGCAAATTTACTTTAAGAAGCAATGTCAATGTAATTGCTGTACATTTCAGTCAGAGCCAAAGTGAACGTTGTTCTGACGCATATTTTAAACGTTTACGTATTATGCACCGTCAGTCCACTTTAAAGCCGCTACTTGCAACTGGTAGGAGTTGGATAGTCGAACAAGACCGAACATTATGCAAAACTCTTACCGTTAACCCGCAGTCAGTAGGTTTCAGTTTACATCCGCAAACATTGATATCGATATAGTAATGCAATGATGGAAAATTACATCTTGCCTTGATTAATAGAATTGTTGAGTGCGGCGTAAAACAGCATTTGATTAATGATCAATGCTGACAAGTTGCTTAATTATGTTTCAAACATGCCCATACTATTTACTTTGATAAATATTCGCGTGGGCAAACAAGACCGGTTCAGAGCATCCATGAAAGCTGATTATCGTCCGTTACTTATATCACGAAGAGGCTGGAGATGATGATAATATAAGACCTATGTTATTGCTCATAAAGATCAAGAGTACTCCTAAGGCCAGTTCAATTGCATAATGCCATTGGTCTGTGAACATGTATGTGATGCTAAAACGTTACCGGAACTGAGATACCCAGGCTATTAATACTTACCGACAGAACTGAAATGAATGAAAAGATGAAGAAGAGGATGAAGAGTCTTTCCACTAGCATCATTGAAATTTGTGTATTGCTTGCCTTGGGTCTTTAATAATGCGCGTCGATCGGAGAATAGTATAATTGCGAACGGTCTTTTGGTTATTACTTGCAACCCAACCAACGAAATGGCTATAGTGGGCTATTTAAACGTCGAACTGTGCCATACAATATTGGTATTTGTATTGTGGCGTTACACAGGGCTCAAGCATAAAGTCCGTAACCTTATCCACTGTATTAGATATCATAAAGAGCGAATGGAGATGGATACATTACATAATAGATGCGGTTAAACAGAGCAGTACGGTCTGCCAGGTGGCCGACGCGGCTTGTTTGATGCAGTCACGCTTGGGTGGTCAGAGTCGATCCAAACCTTATCTGAAGTACTATCACCTCCAAGTCATTTCAACTTGGAACCCGTATATGCCACCAACGGTTCGGTCATGCATGAGGGGCTGATCGAGATTGTACAAGTAAACAATGTTTGCCTCTGCAGTAGAGTGGTGTATTGAGAGACTGCTTCAATAGAAGTTTGATCCAAACTGCCATGCTCTATTGTAAAAGGCATGTAAGATAAATAAATTAAGTTATAAAATGTCAGTCCGGAACCAAGTCATACATGAATATATGTGCATTTAATAAAACATTATTGTGGAACCATTGTACATTCATATGTAACTACATTTATGATAGGAAAAATATGACATCCATGCTGTATTAATTTACACATCACTGGCATTAATTGTGGCTTAAAGGTGGTATGTGCATATCCACAAGGACATATGATATGTATGGGAGACAACAGGCCCCTGAGGCAG